>NW_017305557.1:220079-255977 GCF_001594115.1 Trachymyrmex septentrionalis | reverse complement strand
CGGTAATAACATAATAAATGATCGATCGTTTTATCGTTCTGATAAATATTAATATATGTATATTATGTTTTTATATGTGTAATATGCATATTAATATATGTATATTACTGTACATTTTAACCAACAAGACGTAAATTTTAATTATTGATACTAACGGTTATATAGTTAGACAATGCGAAGTATATTTTTATTTTTCATTGATCAACCATATATTTTTACCATTCTGACAAATTTTGTAAACATTAATAATGATCTGATTGTGATTGAAACGTTTGTTAGCCGACATTTTTAATTAAAGTTCATAATATTGTAACTAAATAAGACTTACTTATACTAATCTTTTTATACGTTATATTTTTGATTCGTAGCCCTTCTTTTTTAACTTTTTTTTTTAATTTTTAAGCCTTAATATCTTTATATAATATAATTTTAATATTTAAGAGATTTTAACTGTCAGTCAGACACCTTGTATAATGCTAATGCCGGCAGTATTATAACTTTTAAACCTTGTAACTCGAAAAGTACTTAATGAAAAATAACTTTATTATAGTGTTTTGAAAAGCTCTTGATATCAGTTATAAGATTCTGTCATCAGAAATAGGATGTTCCATTAGAAGAAATCGATATGACTTTGATCTGGGCATCTATTATGGAAATATTCGGAATTAATTCCGATCGGAATTATTTCTAGATTTCTATATTTATTTCTAGATATTCCTAAATGAGTTATTGCGGACAATATGGACATTCCGATTGTATCCGAGTCGATTGGGAAGGTTTTCGGCACTTCAGCATGTTTTTAAAGCAGAGAATTTGTTTTTATAGCAGAAAATTTATATTTATAGAACAGAATTTGTGTCATCCTCTATGCCATCAATGTGACAGATTTCCTAACTCAAATATCTGTCAATTTTAACAATTAATATCTCTGTTCGCGGGACAGAGTGACACTTTCTTTGACAGATTCGTTCATTTCTGGCAAAAATGCGTCAAATAAGCGTCTAATTTTATTGATTTTTTAGGTGCTGTAGCGAAACTGTCTGATTATCCCAATCAAAAACGCGACATTCCGATTGGTGAGTTTCCGAATGTAACTCCGTTCATGCCGTTTTTGTTATTATGGTTTACAAGCGGAATTAATTTTTTACTTATTTCTCTAGATCGGAATAAACATAAGCGAAAAAAGAGGAATAGGAGAAATGGATTTAAGGGATAACGTCACTCTAGAATTAAAAAAAAATCGAATTTTTTACGTTGAAGACTCCTGACTACTCAGCCAAGAACTCTACGATGACGGTGGCGATACAGAATCAGACGGCGATCTGACGAAACCGATAGCCACACACTTAAGCACGAGCCCATGTCCATGTGCTCGCTTGCGGCGTGCCGAGAGTGAACGAGACAGCAAGCTCCTTCTCACACTAATTACTTGTTTCAAGCAATCGAATACTTTCTCGGCAATCTCGGCCACTCAGCGGCCCTAGACATCAATAAGGAACTGGGGGACATTCTAAATAACATATAAGTTTTAATAAATTGTAGTAATAGTGTTACCCTCTCCCATTATTCCAGAATAGTATAAATCATGTTAAAACGCAACAGTTTACGAGATATTTAACTGTTTATGATTTTTCATGTGCGTTACATAGTATGCCTCTCCTTCATAAACTCGAGTAGCAAGAATAATTCAGTAGAAATAGAATTTTATTGGAAAAAAATTATAAACCAGCATTTCTCTTTACGAAAGTCTCAAAAGGCCATCAGAAAAGAAATGCGTATGTTTGAGACTCAAGACTTGTGAAAAAAATATGCGAAAAAAATCGAATAATTGCAAAAAGCAGATTTTTCGCATATAAAACCAAAGGTACTGATTATATGAAAAAAAAATTGGTATAAAAAATGTAGATATTCGAAATAACTACAAAATGAGACGTGGAACATTGAAATCAATCTATTAATTCAGTAGAAAAAAAATTTTTTAAACCAAAAAAGGCCTTTTTTTACTTGCTCTCTGTTCATTGAGATTTAAATGCAAAGCTTTAAAATTCTCGTAAAATGTAGCCCTAGTAATGACGAACAAATCTAGCTTTGAACAAGCCTGAAATGTTCATTAGTTTTTGCAAAAAGCCATTTGTTCATTAAAAAACTGTCTGCGGAAAACTTAATTTCTTCATCTTTGAGTCGCATAGCAATTTACAGGGGTCATATTTTTTCTTCAAAAGTTGTAGTATCACGTACACTTAATAACAAAACGACTTTTTGCAATTAAACTATCATAAAACGACTTTAAAAAGTAGGTATCTCTTTCCGTATATAGAAAAATGGAAATAATTTTGTTAATATGCATTATATACAAATAGCCGTGTGAAGCATATGAAATGTTACATTTTTCTACGAATTTAAAAAAAAAGATTACCCTCCGATTATTAGGAGCTGAGATAACAATTTTTTTTTTTAAATCACTGTGGCTCTAGTTTTTAAGATTAAGAGTTCCATCTGGCATCAATTTATCAAGGAAGAATTAAATTTGCTATTAAAAAAATCTCGAATTGTAATCATAAAATTTTTAGATTCGAAAATTTTTTCTTTCTTGAACTTTTATTTTTTCAGTTTATTACTAAAAAAATCACGTTTTAGTATAGAACGCATGTCTGATTAACAAATTTAAGTCACATTAGCTATATTTCTTTATTTAATATGGTTTTTTATTTTATATGTAAAAAGTGTCCAATTGGACAATTAAATGTACGAAATTATCAGTACAAACTTATTTTTGTTAATTTAATTGCAGATGCAAATATGATAACAAATAATATGTAAACAAATAATTAATAAGTAATTTACCAAATGTTAGCGTAACTATTAAAGATACAACATAAATAAACAAACAAAGTAAACGGTGAAATAAGAGTCAATAAATTATAAAACATTTAATTACAAATATAATATTAAGCGAAGATACATGAAAAACGATACGGAGCGGCGCATATATATGTATAAAAAAACATTCGGAGAATAGGTACCATAACAAGTTTCGGCTGCCGGATTGAGCCCTCTTCAGATGTTAAGTATAATAAAATAAAACAATAAATAAAAATAAATAAATAATTCATGTCGTAACAATCATAAAACGCAAAAAAGTAAAATTTGGATGGATCTCGAAGTAATACGTGCGATTGAGCAGTCAAGATGTCAAGTATCAAAGTGCTAGATAAGACCGGAAAAAGAAAAGAACTTGTAAGAAAAGAAAACAAACTTAAATAACTAGACACGCCACAATTAAGATAAAAATGTACACTCATCAACAAACAAATTTTAACTTGAACAAATCAATACGAACCGCTGTATATGCAAAAGTGAAACAGGTGCAAAACGCATCACGCCGGTAAGACTGCAAACACTAGAGTCGGACATGTCAGCGTCGCACACGACGTGACCGCTCGCCGAGATGGAACGCCACGCACTGAGAGAGGAGACGGATCAACAGTATCGAAAGTCATACTTTGTTTATAATAGGTATGCTTTGTAAAGATTTTCGGTGTCCGTTTGTAGATTGAGACTATTTTTCTGCTTTTTAATGTGAAGCATTTCCGAGATCAAACGTTTTCTGTAAGAAGGTTCTTCATCCAGGATTTGAACATTGTCCCATTGAAAATCATGATCATGAAGAAGCCTATGTTCGGTGATGACAGAGCAAGCAGAAGCTTTGTACCTAATATGTCTTATTTGTTCTAGTTTTTAATTGTCTGCCCGTCTGCCCGACATAAGACGCGTCACAATTATTACACAAAATTTTATAGACGACATTACTTTTCGATGTGCGGGGACAAATGTCCTTTTGGACTTTAATGTACTTGCCCATTTTGTTGGGACTGTGGAAGGCTACCTTGATATCGCTTTTGTTTCTGTGTAATGTTCTGAATTTCTCCGTATAAAGCGGAATGAAGGGAACCGTAAGCCAAAAGGTAGATTCATTAGTAACGTCACTATCAGTCACTACGTTATGTACATTGTGTCTCTTTTCAATCAAATTTTTAATTCTTTGGTTGATAGAGTCAAAAATAAAATCAAGTGGGTAGTCATTTAGTAGTAAAATATTAATGATGAAAGTCAAATTTTTAGTGTGAAACATACTGTCAGATAATAAAAAGGCTCTGTCAACTAACGAAAAAATGATGCCTTTTTTCTGCGTCAATGGATGATTGGAATGAAAGTTCAGGAATCTACCTGAAAACGTTGGCTTATGGTACCAATCTAAATTACACCGATTTTCATTGGTAGACACGGTGATGTCCAAGAAATTTATCGTATTTCCGCCTCTTTCAACGGTAAACTGCAGGCATGGATAGAATGAATTAAATTGTTTTAGTAACCCGTCGATTTGCGAGGGATGTACCGCAGTGCATATGTCGTCAACGTATCTATAATAAAATAAGGTATCAAAATTCGACGACATCAAGGACACCGTCTTCAATCTCCTCATCACTAAGTCCGCTATTACCGATGATATTGGAAAGCCCATGGGAGTGCCAAAGCTTTGTTTGTAAATCACATTGTCAAAGGAAAAGAACCTAGAGTTCAAGACAAACTGTATCGCTCCCAAGAACTCTTTCTTGGGTAGGGAGCAATCGCTGGAAATAACATGTCAATGTTCGTTCACACAGTCAATCGCTACATCCGTTGGCACGTTCGTAAACAAAGAGGTGACATCCAAAGATATTAATTCGTACGCCCCTATAAAATGCACACTTCTCAATTTCTTGACTAATTCAAAACTGTTTCTAACGTTACTGTCAGCCTTCGGAATGGTCTTGAATAATTTATTATGTAAGAACGTAGCCAAAGAATACAGCGGATTGCCCACCGATGACACGATAATTCTAAAAGGGCAACCAAGCTTATGAATCTTCGGCAGCCCATAGGCCCTCGGAAGAGACCCGTCACTACAGTACAACGCTCTGTATTCAGAGTCCTTGATATGACCTCCGGTTCTCCATTTGGTGAGCATAGACCTTAAAGCTGTCGTAAGTTTTTTAGTCGGATCCCTTTTGATCGGGTCATATGTGTCCGAGTCCCCCAATAATGCAATCATCTCATTTCTGTAAGCGTTCCCATCCATAACAACAGTGACGTTACCCTTGTCCGCACGCGTGAACAGGATGTTGGGATGCGCCGACAAAAACACTCGAGTGTCCGACTCCAACCCAGTCAACTGTTTGTGAATGTCTGAAGTGAAGACAGGAGAAGAGATGATATTGTTCAGGATGGGGATTTAGACTGGTTAATTATATCCATTCTCCTGTCCAAGGGCATCCTCAATGTGCCACTCTCAATACCTTTGATGCAGTTAAAAATAATCCTGTTTTTGTTGTTAAAGAGGAGCGCGAAGTTATTACCCAGTTGTAGGAAACATTGAACATTGTGAGGAATATCACACGACGACAAGTTCAGGAACCAACCGTCCCTGACCATGGACAGGGACGACGGGACCTGTGACGGGAAGGAGTTAGGAAGTATGGAAATCATGGGATTAGGAGAACTGTTATTTGGAAGGACAGAACGATCAACGATGTACGGTGCTGGGTTAACAAGAGAGCCGCGCCCCAAGGACCCAAAGGTATTGCCCGATGTTAAACTACTCGGATTGCGGACAGAGTCAAGACTGTACTGGCAGCCGAAACTTGTTATGGTACCTATTCTCCGAATGTTTTTTTATACATATATATGCGCCGCTCCGTATCGTTTTTCATGTATCTTCGCTTAATATTTGTAATTAAATGTTTTATAATTTATTGACTCTTATTTCGCCGTTTACTTTGTTTGTTTATTTATGTTATATATAAAGAGTCTTCACACCGTTGTTATCTAAAGATACAACACTAACTTTCACAAATATAAAAGTAAATTAGTATTACATGAAAAATATATTTTGCAATTATATTCAACAGTTACACTAACATTTGGCAAATTATTTATTATTTGTTTATATTATATCATATTTATATTTGCAATTAAATTCACAAAAAAAATTTTGTACTGATAATTCCGTACATTTAATTGTCTAATTGGACACTTTTTGCAGCATATTAAATAAAGAAACATAGCTAATGACTTAAATTTGTTAATCAGATATGCACTCCATACTCAAACGTGATTTCTTAGTAATAAATCGAAAAAATAAAAATTCAAGAAACAAAAAATTAAAAATTTTCATGATTACACTTATTTTGCGAAACATTTGGTTAAGTTATTTGTTTATATCTCGTCAAGCTATCCCAGATTTTAAAAAATCAGGTCAATTTGTTGCTGAGAAAATATAAATTTAACAAATTTAACACTAGATATCAAATACGCGCGAATCGCCGAGCAAACCGATCTTCCTCACTCGACTGCGCGCCGGCCTCCCTTCAGGGTTGTTTTGTTTAAAACCTTTTTTTTTTTTAACAAATGTTTAAAACGTTTTTTTTAAAACATGTTTTAAACATCAAATTAAATTAAACATGCTTTCTTTTAAAACAATTTGAAACAAATGTTTAAAACGTTTTTTTTTTATGTGCTTTTAATACTATGTGGTAGAGGACAAGGTGATACTTTAGTTACATTATACACGATAACTTGGTTTACTTAGTTAATAATGAATTTAAAACTTGACAATTACATTCATTAAAATATTGTTGAATCGATTCTAAACTCAAAATTACGAAATATTTATTACTTAGGGCACTATTAACAAAAATATGATAACATTACATAATGGCGAATCAAAGAGAAACATAGTGATAATGTAGCCTTCCATAAAAATAATCTTAAAAAGTTAGCTTTGTTTAGAAAACAGTAATATGGTTATAAAATTAACAAAAAAGTAAAGTGTATTGTGTTACATATATACATATAACATTATGTACACAGGGTATTTGGAAAATAATGATAAATCTTTCGCATAGGAGCAGAATGGATTAAACTGAGAAGAAAAGTCCTGTATCATTTTGCAATATGGCCGCACCTAGTCAAGAGCCTTAAATGATGCTTTAAGTCTTAAAAATGAGGTACACTTGGTCCTGTAGCGCGAAAAAATTTGTAAGTATTTATTTCGAAATCGAAACTGCTGCTCTACGGTGCTCGCTCTACGCGCTCACTGCTCGATCGATAATCCGATAGATAGAATCCGATGGATGGGGCGCTTAGAATTTCTAGCTATTATAATAGCCTTATCTGGCTTACTATTAAATGGCATAATGAAAAGGAAGTTTTTGAAATGATTAAGCCTATGTATGAAGAACTGAGCAGCGACGATCTGCTTGAGCGATGCATTGACGGTTTTACACACAAAACAGCAATGAAAGTTTCAACGTTCTCGTGTAGTCGATACCTTCAAAATCTGTTTTTAGTGACAAAATTGTACTTGACACAGTTGCAAATTTAGCCGTGTGCATATACAATAATGGATTTTTAAGTATAATGCAAGTTATAAAACTTTTGAGTTCTTCTTGATTATTGGACCAAATTGTTAGAATTACTTGGAGACCGATGCTCGCCGTATCAAGATTTCGGAGCGCTCGCTATCTGACGCTGCAACAAAGGTTAGGGTATTGTTAAAATCGATCAGAAAAGACGCAGAGCAGGAGAACTTGAATGTGGAAGGTGAAATTTACGGTGCAGGCATTGCCGATTAGATATATAAAAAAAATTACTCTTTTAGTACTTAAAACTTTAAATCCGTTTTTTCGAATGTTTTTCGAGTTTACTGGAAGCAAAATTTAAACAGTTTTTGATTTATTCCAAATTTTGATAGTAGCATTGTAAGTAGATTTTACACAAAAGTACAGGTTTTTTGATATTTTATCAACTTTCTTTGTTATAAACAATTTACAGTAAAATTTTTTTACCAAAAAATGAATTTTTTTTCAGATCTAACTTCTGTAATTAAACAATTCAACATATCGCATTTTCTATTAGTACGACCTTACTCTATACTCACTACATGAAGAATTTATTGCCAAATATTTGTTTTATTAAATAATAAACAAGATTGAAAGTCTCATCTTAATGAAACTTGAAAACATCCAAATTCTAAAATCTTGTTTTACAATAACTACAAGCGTGATCTAATAATGAATTTTCTACTAAATAGTTTTCAATCCAAGAGCAATAAATTCATGATGGAACCAATAGATAGCGTTTATTTAGCAGAAACGCCACTATCTCATCTTAGGCGCCTATCTCATAATAGGCTTTCCTCTATATAGCTTTCCTCTATATATATGTAGATCTTTCTAGTATTCTTATAGTATTTCATGAATTTGTGTTAGATGTAAATAAATCATTAATTTTGAACTCTATCGTTTATTAGAAACAAAATGAGTTTCTTTGCAGAACGTTTAAATAACTTATTTTATTATTTTTGGAAGGTTTTCCAAGCTTTCCTAGATAAATAAATATTTTTCCGGGAATCTACGGACTTTCTAAACAACTGCATAGGTTTTAAAGGTATCTATTGTATTCAGGGCCAATTTTGGCTAATTTTACACTCCCTCCTTTATTCAACAATTTGTAATAATTTTACAATATTATCAGTACACTATTAACTCTTTTATTAATTAATTATATACTTAACCTTCGATACACATAATCGTCAAACGCGCGATGACAGCCTCTCATGAAGTAAATGTAGCGACAGAACCAATCGGCATCGCGGAAAAACGATAACAATAAACTTCGAGAGATGCGAATAATCGACTTAACATCTCCTTTTTTGGAAAAGAAAAGTATAATACTATTTTTTCAAAATTTAATATTTTTAAAATTCCCTACGTATTCTTCTATACTCAATCATATTTAGTTTTCAAAAAATTTTGGTTTTTTGTTCCAGATTAGAAATTGTGGAAAAAACTTTTCCGATCCCTTCGGCGAGAGGTGGTATCGAGTTTCATGTCATGTAGCTGAAATTTTGTTTAAAAACGTTAATACAAAATTTTTTTATATACTTTAGAACGTATACATATAATAAAACCCTATAAACAGATTTTCCATTTTCTTTGTCATATTTCCATAAAAAATTATCAAAAAACGTCTTTTTTTGAGCTTTAAAGTAGCATTACCCCTTAACGGATTACACCACTGTTCAGAATAACTTTAGATTATTTTTATATGAGACTCTAGATTGGATGACACATTGTATATTATTTTGACTTTCGAGCGATCTTGACATCGGAATTCGCATCTGTATTTCCGTATGAATGTCGAAAAATAAGTGTGAAAAATTGTAACGAATTATTGTTGTCTTGCTCCGCATGCGCCGCTTATTTCTATGCTCATCATGGCGAACAATAGCGTTATCGGAAATCGACGTGGATCCGCTAGCTCCCCAATTTGCGTGCGTGATCACGCAGTTAGTTTGAATGCGAAGAGCAACGAGCGAGAATGCGAGGGGATCTCATTGTACTGTTACTCATTGAACCAGCTAATAAATAAATATCTTTGTCACTGTGTTGGGAGATCGAAGACTCTTGAGCCGGTAACAATCACCTTGGAGGTTTGAAAAAAAATCAAAAAATTTTTTATACCTTAAATCGATAGTTTGTAGTCTTAAGAATGTAAAATTTTTTATCCGAATGCGAAATTCCGAATATTAACAAAGATACAGTCGATTATGTCAAGCGGTATATAGTGCTTCTCAGGATATGCGATTGATGCCTCCGCGCCGTCGGTTCAGCTAAATTGCTCCGTTTACCTGAAAGGTATTGTCGATTCTGAACCATATGACGACATTGTTATTCAAAAGAAGGAATGTATGGGCCACGTGCAGAAACGAATATATAGACGGCTGCGTGCTTTAAAAAAAAAGAGTCTCGGTGAAAAAGGAAAACTTACTGGCAAATTAATAGATGAATTGACAATGTATTATGGTCTCGCTATAAGGAGAAATCACGATTCCATAGAAAAAAAATGAGAAATGCAATTTAGGCAACAATTTGCATAAAATTTCGATCGGCGAAAAACCCCAGCACGAGCATTGTCCAGCCGGAAAGAAATCATAGTGCTCGTAACAGCAAGCCAAAGCTACCGGTATCCTCTCGGATTACCGACATAAAGAGTTTCTCCCTCAAAATGTCTTCAATGTTATTAAATATGTTTATGAAGACTTGAGCAGGAATAATTTATTTGTTTGCTTAGACGGTTAAACGTAAAATAGTAATGAAAGTTTGAAAGCCATTGTGTGATCCTTGGCTTCATTTCTCATTCATCAAATCACATTCCAAGACAATTTTGGATATTTGTACATATGTATATTGCCGTCTGTACTTTCAATAATGGTTTCAAAAGCTTGATAAAAATCATGGAAGCTATGAACTTAACTATCGGAACGAGGTCCTATAATTTAGCGGAGTCAATCGATAATAACCGAGTCAACATCGTAGAGCACTGGATATGACGGATGTTGCATAAGAGGCTCTTTCGGCGGCAAAATCGTTCCGACATCAAGCCGAAGAAGATGCTTCGTATGCAGAAAGCTTACTATATGGCTCCGGTATTGCTGACTAAAGGTCAACATAAAATAATTAATAATAAAATTATTATTTTATAAACAAAATAACTTAACTAAAGATACGAAGCGCCATTCCGATCTGAATGTTAAGATGTTGAACTACTATATATTCATTTAAAATGAATTAATTTCAGAAATAATAATTGTGTATCGAACTTTCAACGCAATCAATTTGAAATATGAATAATCCCCCCAAAATTTCCCAAATCTTAAAAAACTGTATAAATTTATTGTGAAAAATATTGCATCGGCCGGGAATCGAATTATCATAATATAAAATTTTTGTATTTAGGAAAACTTATGTCAATTTAAAGTAAAATCATCGTTGAACATGGAATAATATAAAATATAAAGTCCTTTCAAATTTTAATACAATACATAAAACTAAGCATCGTCGCCCACCGTCACAATTACTCTGGCTGAATCTATTTTAAAACAAAAAATTTCTATTTTATATAGTAGAAAGAAGGCAATATTTTTCAAACTTTTTTTATTAATAGCTTTTTAACCAAGGACGACCGCCACCTAAAACCTGTTGGAGATCACTCATAACAACATATGTCAAGATCAAGGTCGTTGGAGGTGGCCTCTCTTCTATATATTTACCTTAATATTCTACTCA
Organism: Trachymyrmex septentrionalis; assembly: GCF_001594115.1. Lineage (NCBI taxonomy): Eukaryota > Metazoa > Arthropoda > Insecta > Hymenoptera > Formicidae > Trachymyrmex > Trachymyrmex septentrionalis. The sequence goes on along the minus strand of NW_017305557.1, from coordinate 244,809 downwards.
TATAATGTTCTACTCATTTCATGTGCGTACAGTTCCTATATTTACTTTTATATAGAAAATATAAATAATAACATATTTTTAATTTTAAACTTTTGATCGGGACTGTACCTCAGACACATCCTCAAATTCTCTTTGTTTTGAAATTGTTCCTTATCTTTTTTTTGTTATTTTATATCATTTCTTTTTATTATCCAATGCCTTAATATTTTTCCTTAGACAATATTGTTAGCAGTTATAATAATATGAAAGAAAAACTGCAAATAAAATACAACACAAAGTATCAGTTCTTTATAATAAAACATCAAATAAAGATTAAAAGATTAATATTAATCTTTCAATTAAAGATTAATGATTAATATTAAAAATTAAACTTATCTAAAACGAATCTTAACGTCCAAAGAAAAAAAGAAGTCGTCAACGCAGGAACAAAATCAACACAATTATGAAATTTATTCAATAATTTGTAATAATTTTACAATATTATAATATCATTACGCTGTGTTAATTCGTTTATAATATCTATCAATCAATTATACTGAACCTTCGATACACATAACCGTCAAATACGCGATCTCTGCGATGATAGCTGCTCACGAAGTTACGCACACGATACGTGCATACGTTTGAAATTTTACACCGATTAGTTTATGCATCTGACCATGTGCTACTCCATCACATATTTATTATAGTTCCGTTACGAATTTCAACATAATATTTTAGGGACATATTTTTAAAACTCCAAGCATTATAAAAATGTAAAAAGAAATCGATTTTTTTAACCCATCACAGTGGTTTCCCCCTTGAAGTATTTATATAAATAATATATTTTTTATTGTAAAGCAAATATTAAATAAATGTCAATTAATTATAAAAAATAAAATTTTGTGGTGCAATATTGAAACGTTCATGTAAAAAACATTTATATATTTACATTATATGGACAATAAGAACTGTGTGCATAATTATAAGTGGCGTAACGGATAAAATACGAAACTCATAATCTCATGGTCCCAAGTTCAAAACCCTGATAAATAAAAAAGATTAAAATATAATTAAAAATTAGGATTAATTAATAAAATTAATTAAGAAGGCAGAAAGAGGGGAAGAATAGGAAAGAGGGAGGGTAAAAGGGAAAGGAGGAGAGGTATAGATAAGAAAGACGGGGAGCTCTCGGACAATGGAGATGGAAGTATGGTAGATAAGGGGAAAAAACAGAGGGAGGACGTAGAATTAAAGGATAATAAAGGGAAGAAAAATAAGAATATTAATTGCAATAGTAAAGGAAATAAGGGGGGTATGAAAGTTATATTTTGGAATGTAGCAGGAATAGAGAATAAAGACGAGGATTTTTGGGAATTTATACAGGAATTTGATATTGTAAATTTGACAGAAACGTGGTTAGAAGAGAAAAGATGGAAGAAATTTAGTAATAGACTGCCTGGGGGCTGGAGGTGGAAACACCAAGCAGCCAGGAGAGAAAGTAGAAAAGGTAGAGCGATGGGGGGGATTATAACGGGAGTAAAGGTAGAAGTCAAAGAAAGGGCTACAGATAGAATAGAGAAGGAAGGAATCCAAGAAAGGGAAGTAGTACATGGGAATGAGATTTGGAGAATTGTGACGGTATATAATAGAGTAAACGGGGGCCAGGTATTATTAGACCTGGATGAAGGAGTGAAAGGGGAGGAGGAGGAAAATCTACTCATAGGGGGAGATTTCAATGCTAGAATAGGAGAGAGGGGGGGTGGGGGTAGAGTAAGTGAGGTAGGGATGGAGGAGGAAAGAAAGTCTAAGGATAAGGTAGTGAACAAGGAAGGTAAGCAGCTTCTAGAATTGATAGAGGATAGAGGGTGGATAATATTGAACGGAAATAAGGAAGGAGATGAAGAAGGAGAGTGGACATTCGAAGGGAAGGGTCAAAGAGTGGCAAATTCAGTGATAGACTTGGGGGTAGTGAATTGGGCAGCGTGGGAGAAAGTGGACAGATTTGAAGTAGGTATAAGAATAGAATCAGATCATCAACCGGTAATGGTGAGAATAGGGAAAGAAAGAGAGACAGAGGGGGGAACAAAGGTAGAAGAGGTGGAAATAAAATATCAGGACTGGTCAGAAGAGGGGGAAAACGAATATAGGAAAAGAGTGGAGAGGGTAGAATGGAATAGTAAAGGGGTAGAGGAGGGGTGGGAGGAATTGGAAGAGGTAGTGAGAAAAGCGACACAATATAAAGTAATGAAAAAGGGCAAGAATGTAGGGTGGAAACCGTGGTGGGACAGAGAGTGCAGAGAGAGTAAACGGGTAGCACAAAAAGCGAAAAAGAATTTTAGGAAAGCGAAAGGGGAAGAGATAGAAAGAAAGAGAAGAGAATTTTATAGAAAAAGAAAGGAATATAGAGATCTATGTAACAGGAAAAAGTTGGGATTAAAAGAGAGAGAGGAAAAAGAATTGGAGAAGATAAATACAGAATGTCAGGCATGGAAATATATAAATAAGTATAGAAGTAAGAGAGAAGGAGTAAGTGAAAAAATTAGTATAGAAGAGTGGGTAAAGCACTTTAGGGAAGTACTAGGGGGGAGGGAGGAGAGAATAGGGGATATAGATAGTGTTAAGGAAAATAAAGAGACATGGGGGAATGAAGAAGGATTAGAAGAGGGCGATATAGAGAGAGAGATAAAGAGGTTAAAGAAGAGGAAGGCGGCGGGGATAGATGGAATCAAAAATGAGGCATGGTTACTAGGAGGGCAGAAGATAAGATGTAAGTTGGCAGAGATTATTAATGGGGTTTGGAAAGGAAAAGGCTTCCCAAAGACATGGAGAACGGGAGTGATTGTACCGATATGGAAGAAAGGGAACAAGGATATAGTAGGGAATTATAGAGGGGTGATGCTAACTAGCACAGGGTACAAAGTCTATGCCAACATATTGAATAAGAAAATAGTGAAGGATCTGGATGAGAGAAACGGGTGGAGTAGGACGCAGGCGGGGTTTAGGAGAGGGAGGGGGACGGTAGAAAATATTAAGATAATGAAGCACATAATAGGACAGAAAATAAAAGAAAAAGGTAGAAGACTGTGGGTATTTTTCGTTGATCTGAAGGCGGCGTTTGACAACGTGAATAGGGAGATACTGTGGTCAATGATGCAGAAAAGAGGGATAAGGGAGGATTTGATAGGGAGGGTTAAACAGATTTACGAGGAAACTAATTGTAAGATAAGAGTGGGGAATTATGAGAGTGAAATATTCTGGGTAGGAAAAGGGGTAAGGCAGGGATGCCCACTTAGCCCAACTTTATTCAATGTATACATAGCAGATTTAGAAGATGAAATGAGAAAATACACGAAAGGGGTGAAGATAGGGAGGGATAGGATTTGGTGCTTAGAGTATGCGGATGATGTAGCATTAGTAGCGGAAGAAGAAGCGGATATGAGAAATTTGGTCAGAGCGTTAAGAAAGTACCTAAAAGGGAAACAATTAGAACTGAATATAGGAAAATCGAAGATAATAGGATTTAAGAAAGGAGGAGGAAGGGAGAAAGAAAGATTCTGGTGGTGGGGAGAAGAAAGAATAGAGGAGGTGAGAGAAATAAAATACCTAGGGTATATTATGAGTAGGAATAATGGAGAAGAAAAGCAGGTTAGAGACAGAGTTAGGAAAGCAAAGATGGTCATGGGGTGGGTATGGAGTCTGGGAGAGAGAAGATTTAGTGGGGATATAAAATGGAGAATGAAGCTGTTTGACAGCCTAGTGAAGAGTGTGGTAATGTACGGAGTGGAGATATGGGGATATAGGGAATGGGAAGAAATTGAGGGATTACAGGAAAGGTATATTAGATGGGTTCTGGGGCTAGACAGGTGGACTCCAGGGTATATATGCAGGGAGGAGCTAAAAAGAGGGAAGATGAGAATAGAGGCAAGTATAAGAGCAGGAAAGTTTGAAGAGAAACTAGGGGAGGGAGTAATGAGTGAGGTAGGCAGAGAATGCTGGAGAGAAAGAAAAGAACGAGAGAATGAGGAGAGTGAATGGACTAAAGAAAGCGTAGAGAGACAAAAATATATGTGGAGATGCGGGGTAAGTGAGGAAGCACTGGAGGAGTTAGGAGAGAGAAAGTGGGAATGGATGATGGGAAAAGATAGAGAAGTAGATAGTCAGGAAAGAGGGATACGGATAGAAAAGTCGAAATCATGTAAAAGGTATGAAAGAATAAGGGTGGAAGGGATACCAAGGTATATAAAGAATGCTAAAAAGAATGAGGGAAAGAAAGTGAAATTGATAGCTAGGTGGAGATGCGGAAATGAGGAAGGGTGTAATAGATATTGGATGGGGGAATCGCATTTCATATGTAGAATATGTAGGAAGGGAAATGAGAGTCTGGAACATATAATGAAAGAGTGTGAGGGTATGGAAAGAATGAAAGGGAGAGTGGAAGAAGTATTGAATGATGACGGGACAGGATATGCATGGATGAATAAGGTACAGAGAAAGAGAAGAAAAAGAAATGTATCAGAGAATGCTCAGTAACTGTTTAGTAATTAGTTAGTAATTAGTTAGATTTAGATTAGAGAGCGGAAGTTCATGTAATACATTGTATGTAAACATTATCAATAAATAATAATAATAAAATTAATTGTCCTTAAAACTATTGATAAAAAAAATAAATTTAAAAAAAAGATTCTATTGTAGATTATTTTATTTTTCCTAATTTTGTTCAAATAATTTTTATATTAAAAAACGTTTTTTAACGTTAAAAAAACGTTTTTTAAATTTAAAAAGAATATTTTTTTTAATTAATAAAAAAAGGATCTATCCCATTAATTGAACGTTTTTCACGTTCATATTTAAAAATGATTTTTAAATGTTCTTTGCAATGAAAAAAACCGTTTAAAAAATATTTCCGAAACATTTCTTTACTGATTGGAATGCGATATGCGATCAGCGGAAAGACCAATGACGTATGAAATAAAGTGACAACAATGTGATCGCGATTAGCGGCCAACTTTAGAATTGGCTTTTACTTATGGATTAATTATTGAATAAATAGTCTTTTTGATGTACTTGGTGTATCTTTTTTACCTTTGTAAGTTATTTTTTATGGTTCGTTGTCCCTTTAGTGACTCTAAATCTTCTCTGCTATGCATGCATGCGTGCATGCGTTCATTCATGCATGGTACAGATGAAATGTGAGTGAATATGCATTTCGTTTGCATTTTCATCAGAATCTGATGATACTAATAGTGACTTTTTCTTAAAATAACCAAGAAGAATTGAATAGAAATCAAAGTGTTCTCTTAATTGAACAAAAACCCACACGAATATTGTAAGAACAACTCTCGTGTAGTTTTTTAGTAAAGTTCTATTTTAAGACAATATCTTGATTTCTGCTGTATTCTTCGATGATTATTTTGAGGAAAAATAATTATTAGTATTATAATATAGTATACTGACAAAAAATAATTGTTAATATCATACGAAAGGAATGAGAAAAAATAATCATTAGTATCATAGGATTCTGAAAATATACATAAAATGTAAATTTGCTCACACAAAAACAAACACGCATGCGCGCATGCATGGCAGAGAAGGTTTGAAGTCGCTAAATATCACAGAAATGACAAACTGGGGAACTCCAATATCTGTCAAGGAATGCGGATTTTATCCCTACGTAGTGCATCCTAGATAGTGTTAAAGTAATCCGCGATCTTTATATGAAGAACATACTTATTTGTCAGTTTCTGACTAAAATCATCATTCTTCGCTTATTAATCATATATGTGAATATCGTCATTTTTAACAATATTTAAGCAATTCTATCAATGTTCCCAATACTTCCCGGACAAACGATTGTTATAATACCTCCTATTCTCTGAGAATCCAAACAATGATTTTTTAAGGTGTATCTTGGAAGCGGAAATCGACACATTTTTAACAGCCTCCTTTACTCGGGCACGTGGAAACATGTACCAATTCTTCGGTCTTAAAATATCCTAAACTGAAACAGAATATTAATGTCACAAATGCATTTGATAAGCAATTAATAACGCTAATAAACACCTTTAAAACATTCTAAATAATTTATTGCGAAAAATATTGCTTCAATCGAGATTTAAACCTGGATCTTACGAATTTTCTGCATAAAATCATAGGTTTAAATCCCGGCTGAGATATTTTTTACAATAAACTATTTACAACGTTTTAAAGGTGCTTAATAGCTGGTGCTTAATGCAATTTAATAATTTAAATTTAATAATATTGAATTATTTATTAAAATTTTATGTATTATTCAGACTTTAGTTTAAGTTAGGGTAATATTTTAAACTGATAACAAATAATCGGCACACTATTTGCTTGAAACTATAATGTTAAATTAAAAAATTACTGAAAATATTATATAAATTTATACAAAATATTATCATTAGGTAGGGACGAAAATCCGCCATGAATAGAGTATTTTCCACTATTTTTATATTTACTTATGTCTTTCTTTTTTTATTACAATTGTACAATATGTATATACATATGAATTTATTACCGTAATAGAAGCACATATCGTTCTTGGCGAATAATTATCTTTTAATACCAAACTCTTCCCCCACAATCCCATTTCTCCTGTTAAAGATAGGTCACTCACTTCTATTGAACCTGTTTGATTTGTTGGCAATTCCAAAGGCCCAACTTTCTCTGTCAAATCAATCATACTGTAAATAAAATAAAATAACATGGTAATAATGAAAATAATAATAAATTATTAACTAATAGTTACAACAGAGAAGGGTTCATAAGGCAGATTTTCAGTCCTATTTGAATTTTAATAAAATATCAGTAAATAACAACAAATGAAGGGCGAAGTAAGAGTCAGCGCATTCCTTAAAAAGACATGTAATTAAAGACATAAATTAAAAGTACAGAAAAGATAAAAAATGAAGAAAAGATGTATACTAAGAAATAATAACGGTGAAAGGTAAACAAGTTTCGGTTACCGGATTGAGCCCTCTTCAGATGTTAACATAAAGGAAACAGAATTAAAAAATAATTGTCGCAAAAGTTCGCAGATTAAGAATACACGCAGTATGGTTGAGTCTCGATGTAGAACTCGATATTATTCGTACGATTGAACAGTCAAAAAAAGTGTTCCGTCTCATAGTCAAATTCTAGTTGATAAAAAAAGAAAAAAGAAAAAAGAAAAATATCTCTTATAAAAAATCAAAACTAATGTATCCATATAAGTATAACAAATAGTATAAACGCATACGGAAGAATGGAATGCAGATGTGAAAAAACGAACATTGCGTATCGGCTAATGCGACCGCTCGCTGAAACGAATCGCCACGCACTGAGAGAGGAGACGGGCCGTCAGTACCAAAAAAGTCAAACTTTATTTACAATGGGTAAATATGCCTTATAAAAACCTTCAGTATCCGTTTGTAAATTAAGGCTGTTTTTCTGTTTCTTTATGTAAAGCATTTCGGCAATTAAACGCTTTCTATAACAAAGCTCTTAATCTAAGATTTTGACGTTGTCCCATTGGAAATCGTGATTATATTGTAGCCTATGTTCAATGATAACAGAACGGACGGAAGTTTTATGCCTGATATGATTACGATGTTCAATAATTCTGGTTTTCAATTGTCTGTCCGTCTGTCCAACATAAGACGCATCGCAATTGTTACACGATATTTTATATACTACATTGCTTTTCGATGTATGAGGACAAATGTCCTTCTGTACTTTTATGTATTTTCCCATTTTGTTGGGGCTATGAAAGGATACCCTGTCATTTTTATTAAATCTTGTAAATTTCTCCGTGTGACGAGGAATGTATGGAACCGTAAGCCAAGAAGCAGTTTCATTCACACAGACATTGTCAGTCAGATCGTTATGTATTTTGTATCTATTGTTAATTAAATTTTTAATTTGTTGATTAATAGTGTCAAAAATAAATATCAATGGATAGTCATTATCTAGTAAAATATTAATAATAAAAGTCAAATTTTTTGTATGAAACATAACTTCAGATAATAAAAAAGGTCTATCAACTAAAGAAAAAATGGTGCCTTTTTTCTGTGTCAAATAATGATTAGAATAAAAATTTAGAAACCTTCCTGAAAACGTCGGCTTACGATACCAATCAAAAATGAAACGATTGTTGTTGATGGATACAGTGATGTCAAGGAAATTTATTATATCTCCCCCTCTTTCAACAGTAAGCTGAAGGCACGGATGGAAAGAATTGAATTGTTCTAATAAAACGTCGATTTTAGAGGGAGACACCGCGGTACATATATATTATCAACGTATCTGTAATAAAACAAAATCTCCAAATTCAACGACATCAAGAACACCGTCTCCAATCTCCTCATCACTAAGTCCGCTATTACCGGTGATAATGGAGAGCCCATGGAGGTGCCAAAGTTTTGCTTATAAATTACATTGTCAAAAGAAAAAAAGATTGAATTTAAGATAAACTGTATCGCTCCCAGAAACTCATTCTTGGGCAGAGAGCAATCCTTGGAAATGAAATTCCATTGCTCGTTCACATAGTCGAAATATCAGTCCAAAATATTAAATATGTTCTATTATTGTAATATAAATCAAATGATGTTGAATCAAGGCCCATTGAGATGGAATAGTCCATAAAATGATGCTTTTTCGAGCCAAACGCAGGATATTGAATGGTGTGAAATAAGATTTATTTGTTCACATAGTATCTTAACCAAACGTTTCGATCCTTGATTCGAAGCCTTTTAAATGTAACTCAAACAAAATCATTGAACTTTCCGGTACACTGTGCAATGGTAATTGAACCATCGTCAACTACGTTAACTAAATACAATGACGCACTACAAAATTAACAGTCTACTCGTATATCAAAATTCGTATAGATGAATACATAATTAGATCTTTGACTTATATGATTTTCATTAAGAATGTAAATCTTGATATATCACATATTCGAACGTTACATCTAAACAATTCTTTATCACCGTTTATGTAGCAGCTCAAACATAGATAAGAGAAAATATTGCGAGGGGCTATTCAACTACGAAATTAACAAGGAATTCAAATGAAAAAAACAAATGAAGCATTCAAGCATTCCTTGATTTCAAGCATTGAAATCGAGAAATAATCTGAAATCAGAAATAATCTGAAACAAAAAACCGACATACGCTCGGTCGCGTATCTCGAATTTCTTTCGGAAAACAAATAAAATCACTTTGAAAACACATTGAAATATCATGAATACAAGAAATCGGAAATTACTGTCGTAAGTGAGAACCTCCTCGGAATACTGAAGAAAGTAAACTTAAAACTTCAGTTGTCAGTGAATAAATTGTCATATGCTTTGTCCAATAACCTCTCCGTATACAACTGTATACATAAACCATTTTTTTATTTCCAAACAAAAATCATTTCTGACATAAGTCTTTTGCTCATTATTTTTTCTTTATTTAATATTTTTATGTTCCAATCAAAATAACGTTAATGTTCCATAATTACGTTACAATCGTTGTTCTGTTTTCCAGTTGATATGGTTTCTATGTTATGATTCTCGTTTTATTATAAATACCTACTTGTTTGACTTGCACATATTGCATCGCATTTTTTACATTCTATCTTATACATTAAGTGAGTGTACATCATTTGTGGAAGTCTATCTTTGATAACTTAATATTCTTGAAACTTTCACGGATACTTTCTATATAAAGATTATGCGCGTTTCGCGGGTTTTCTCCATTTCCAGATCCATTCTTGGAATGCCAATGTTTCGTAAACCTTACAGTCCACTTCATTAGGGCGAGGAGCCTGATACTGAGCTGTTCCACCGGGCTGTTCCTTTTATTACGCTACTTGTTGGAGTGGTGAGGGAAAAGAAGACAATTGTCGGTGTGGGGGAAGAAGTGAGAGAAATTGATCGGTCTTTAATAACCGGGAGAATGGTTTTTCATATTTTATTTATGTTGTAGCCATTATCTCTATTTAAATTGTTAGAGTGTTTTTATCTCTATGTGTTTTGTATCTCTATGGCATCTCTATACTTTCTTGAAAAGTATGATGTAATGTTGGCTGTTGTGGTCGTTTTGTCAAAGAGTATTTGATGTCCTGTTTTGATGTTGTATTCTGATAATGCTAACTGAGTGGCGTGTTTTAGTCTGATATCACGTTGATGTTCTTTTATCCGTAGATTGACCATTCTCCCGGTTTCTCCAATTTATACTTGCCTGCAGGAATAAGGTATTTTGTTTATTCCTGCGAAGCTGAGTGGAGGTCTTTGAGCTTTAGGATTTTTTAAAATTTGTACTACCTTTTTTGGGTAGTTTGAAGATAATTCGGATATTATATTTGTTTAATATCCTGCCAATCCGATCTATTGTTACTTTGAATCGAAAATCGATAGGATACTTTCATTTAATTGTGTGTCAAAGACCGTTGTCTTGTTTGCATGTTTATTGATTATATTTTTTTTTGTCGTGTCCGTTTTTCTGTAAGGCTAAGTTTTAGATGGTTGAGTTCTGTCTGCAGATGTTCTTTGTCAGAGATTGTAAAAGCTCTATGTACAAGTGAATTGATTGCAGATTGTTTTTGTGATGAGTGATAGTGCGACTCGACATGTAAGCATCTATCGGTGTGTGTTGGTTTTCTGTACACTTGATGGCCTAAGGTACTGTCAGTTTTTTTAGAGACAAGAACATCTAGGAAGGGGAGCTTTCCTCTATGTCTATAGTAAAGTGGATACTTGGATGTTGATTGTTGAGAAAAATGAGGAATTTACGGAGTTCGGCTCTGCCGTTTCTTCATATCATGAATGTGTTATCTACATAACGGAATCAAAAATTTCTGGTTTTTTGCTGGTGTTTTCCTGAGGACCTTTTTCTTAAAATGTTCCATGAAAATGTATGCGATTACAGGAGAAATAGAAGAGCCCATTGCCGTTCCTGAAGTTTGTTCATAAAATTGGTTGTTATGCAATGCTCTATTAGCGATAAAAGATCGAAGGGAACTTTATGTCAGGCCTTTATTATGTTTAATGTGTCTTTTGTTGGTACTTGTGTAAAAAGGGATTCTACGTCAAAACTTACAAGCAAGTCTGTGAGACGTAGTCGGATTTTTTGAATCTTTTGCATGAAAGTCCATTGAGTTGATTGTGTCTAATTCGAATTTTTCAGTAAAGGGTTGTAGTATTTATGCTAGAAAGCGGGATAAATTGTATGTTAGGGAGTTTATCGCGCTGACAATCGGTATGAGAGGAATGTTTGGTTTGTGTACTTTTGGTAGTTCGTATAGTCTTGATGGGAGAGGATTTGTAAGTTTTAGTGTTGATTTGGCCCCGTCCACCAAACATCACTAGGCAAGAGCGATTGGCCCACCAAGACCTGAATAGGGACACAGACATCATGCTTCTAGCCGACAAAAGCAACACGACAGTCATGAATACATCAGACTATAAGAAAAAGATGAAAAACCTTGTCTCGGACAAAACATACAAAATGCTTGACAAAGATCCAACTAATATAATAGCACAGAATACCAAGATACTAGTGAAGAAAAGCAACATTCCTAGTAAAACCAAATCATTATTAAAACCTACAAATCCCCTCAGACCGATTGTCAGCGCCATACACTCCCCGACATACAACTTATCCCGCTTTCTAGCACAAACACTACAACCCTTTACTGAAAAATTCGAATTACACATAATCAACTCAACGGACTTTCATGCAGATCCAAAAAATCCGACTACGTCCCACAGACCTGCTTGTAAGTTTTGACGTAGAATCCCTTTTCACACAAGTGCCAATAAAAGACACATTAAACATAATAAAGGCCATAAAGTTCCCTCTGATATTTTCTCGCTAATAGAGCATTGCTTAACAACCACTTACTTCTCCTATAATAACCAATTTTATGAACAAACTTCCGGAGCGGCAATGAGCTCTTCTATTTCTCCTGTAATCGCATACATCTTCATGGAACATTTTGAGAATAAGGCCCTCAAGAAAACACCAGCAAAGAAACCAGAAATTTTTGGTTCCGTTATGTAGACGACACATTTGTGATATGGGAACACAGCAGAACCGAACTCCGTAAATTCCTTATTTTCCTCAACAATCAGCATCCAAATATCCACTTCACTATAAACATAGAAGAAAACGGAAAACTCCTCTTTCTAGATGTTCTTGTCTCTAAGAAAGCTGACGGTACCTTAAGCCATCAAGTGTACAGAAAACCAACACTCACCGATAGATGCTTACATGCCGAGTCGCACTACCACTCAGCACAAAAACAGTCTGCAATCAACTCACTTGTACATAGAACTTTCATCATCTCTGACAAAAAACATCTACAGACAAAACTCAACCACTTAAAACTAGTCTTACAGAAAAACGGACACGACAAAAAAGACATAAATAATCAATAAATATGCAAACAAAACAACGGTCTTTGACACACAACCAGACGAAAGGATCCTATGCATTCTCCCATATGTCAAAGGGACAACAAATCGGATTGGCAGAATATTAAACAAACACAATATCCGAACTATTTTCAAACCACCTAAACAGATAGTACAAATTTTAAGAAATCCTAAAGATCAAAGGTCTCCACTCAACTCTGCAGAAATATACAAAATACCTTATTCCTGCGGGCAAATATACATTGGAGAAACCGGGAGAATAGTCAACCTACAGATAAAAGAACTCCAACGTGATGTCAGACTAAAACACACCACGCAGTATCAAAATTATCAGAAACACAACATCGAAACAGGACATCAAATACTGTTTGACAAAACGACAATAGTCAACATTACATCATACTTTCCAAGAAAGTATAGAGAAGCCATAGAGATACAAAAACATCCTAACAATCTAAATAGAAATAATGGCTACTACATAAATAAAAGATGGAAAACTATTCTCCCGGTTATTGAAGACCGATCAATTTCCCTCACCTCTCCCCCATACCGACCCATAATTTTCTTCTATCCCCCTATCACTCCAACAAATGGCGTAATATAAAAGGAACGGCCCGGAAAAACAGCTCAGTATCAGGCTGCTCTTCGCCCTGATGAAGTAGACTGTAAGGTTCACGAAACGTTGGCATTCCAAGAATGGATCTGGACACGGAAACGCATAATCTTTATAAGTCTATATTTTATGTATCCTATTATAATTATTCAATTTATTAATGTTTTTATACGCTATTTATTATGCTATAATATTAGAAAGTTTTTAAAAATTAAATTGTATATAGACTACGAGTAAAAGCTGGATGTCGAATGCTAAATTGATATTTAATATTTAAACATAGATAAGAATATACAAAAGAGCGTTTTATCCTTCATTAGATCATCTTTAATGTAACAAGAAGGAATTAAAAATAAAAAAAGTTCGCAACGTCAAGTCGGTTAACAATAAAATTTAAATTTTACATAGAGAGTTATAAGATTCCGAACCTTTTCTCTTCGTTTTTTATATCTTTCGTTCCGTTATTGTCCAGTATTGCTTAATCGTAGAAATATCATCCAAATTGATCATTGCAATTTTAAGAAAATTATTCTGTTCATTTTTTGCGTCTATTACTAATAAACGCAAGACGTTCTATCGCAATCTGCTTCAAATTATATATTTATATATTTTGATTGAATTTATATACATTTTTATATTCTGATTAAATTTATATTTGAACTAAACTTGGATTTTGACTTTGGACTATACAACTTGCTTTATATTTTAAGATTGGTTGGTTCACTGTTCCTATAGTTTTCGACTTTGTGACATTTTATGACACAATAGTATTAAGCGTTAGCTTTCTACATACAAATTTTTAGGATTATTAATGGAGAAGGCTATAACACTTCTGATACGAAGAAGAACTTCTTATCAGCTTAATAACCATATGATAAGAAGAATGTCTGTTATCGCCTATTTATATATATGTATTTTTTCATTATTTGTAAGCCGTCTATTATTTAAATTTTATTTTATTAAACTGTTTAGAATTTTAATTTCAATTATATTATTTTTTGTCTAACATTGAGAATGACCCGATTAGGGTCAAAACGCCGTTTGTTGTAACGTTATTTCTATTTTTATTTTCATTTAATACATTATTTTATTTACTTCACTTTGTTTTTTTTTTTGGCTCGTAGCCCTTATGAATATAATTTTATTTCTATTACTAATGTTTGTCATTTCCACTTGCCGCGGTAAATTTGTTGTATAAGCTATAACATTCTCATTCAATTGCAATAATCTTCGAACAATACTTCAAATAACAGTCAAAAAGTTAACTTTTCTTCGATTATTCTTTTATTCCAATTTGTCATAATCACAAAATGTTGTACTATATGAGACCGAACAAAGACACAGTAAGAATCTTAAAGAGTTTAAGAAAGTTTTTATCCATAATTTTGTCCAAAATGCTAGACAATAGTAACGTAAAAAATATTTGTTTTCGAAATTGTGTAATGAGAAGAACTATTTGAGCCTAACAAGTTTTCATGTGCTAATTTTATATTATTGTGTGCAGGGACTCGGACCGAAATAAAATTTTGGTCACGATCAGAGGCTGCATCCAATTTTTGGTTTTGATTCTGATTCCGGTCCTTTTACCGGTCCGGATAACGATTTCGGTCTTTTTCGGGAAAAATCCGAAATCCAAGCGGTTTCAGCTCCTTTATCGACAACGGTGACCGTAACCGTTTAAATTTTAGTTTTTTTTGTTATGGTTATGGTTGTACGTTAGCTGCTAGAAAAGTTTCTGCAAACAATATGAAAAAAACATGTAAAATTCGGTAAATAGTTTTATTATTTTTCGAAGTATTCACCTTTAAGATCGATACATTTTTGCATACGCTCGAGACCAATTTTCGAAGCATTTTTTCCACTCTAAGGCTGTAACCTCAGAAATCAGTGTACGAAATGTTTCAACAGCTGCTTCAGGCGACTCAAATCGCTCACCACGCATCTTATTTTTAATGTTTGGGAACAAAAAGAAGTCATTAGGTGATAAATCAGGTGAATACGGACAATGAGTCATCAATTCGACATTATTACTGGATAAAAAATCAACGGTTTGACGTGCTGTGTGACAGCTGGCGTTGTCATGATGAAGGATGATGCGACGATTTCGGTTTGTTCTACGCAATTCATTTAACTTCTGGCAAACAAATTGTTGTATACCAATTAGTATTTACAGTCCTTCGATCCTCTAAAGCCACGGTTGTCACATATCCGGTATAACCGAAGAAACAAGCAATCATTTGCTTGACAGCACTGCGTGAACGAACAACTTTTGTTGGTTTCGGTTCATTTTGAAATATCCAAACAGTGGATTGTTGTTTACTTTCAGGCTCATACGAATAAATCCATGTTTCGTCCCTAGTAATGATGTTATAGACCAAATTTGACCGACCTCGGTTGAATTTTTTGAGCATTTCTTTGCTCCATTTAACACGAGCCTGTTTTTGAGCTTCGGTCAAATTGTGTGGGATCCAACGACTGCAAAGTTTCCATACGCTCAAGTGATCATGCAAAATTATATGTATTGCTTTTATGTCAATGCCTAAAGAAGCCTGAATCTCGCGGTATGTTATATGCCGGTCTCGCTCAATCATTTCACGCACAGCATCAACATTAGTGGCAACAACAGACGTGGATGGACGACCTTCACGGAATTCATCACTAAGAAAGGTACGTCCACGCTGGAATTCGGCAAACCAATTATAAACAATCCTATTGGATGATGTTTCATCCTCAAAAGCCAAATGAAGTCGATCGATGCATTGTTTGTTTCGGAGTTAGATTACATTTGTAATCGTAAAAAATCATTGCCCGAAAATTTTCACGCGAAATTTTCATTTTGTTACAAAATAACTTTTTTTAAAATACTATGCAAACAAAACTAGTTGGCTTGGGTACAAACTGTCAATTGAATTATAGGTTAAAAACGTCTAATTTTACGGATATGGTAGTAGCAAAACGTTGGCGCCACTGGAAGTAGTAAATTGCAGAAACTTTTCGAACAGCCTACGTATAATTATCTATTGTAGAAAAAGATAATATAACAAGCATGAATTGCATATAAAAATTCACGTTTATTGAAAGAAACATTTATTACGGGGGCGTTTACGTTTGAGAGCCGATTTTAAATGTATTTTTTGTGAATTTTGTTAATGAATAAAAATTTAAGTATACTTCCAAAATAATACAGGTCTAGAAAGTGCACACATGTAAAAAAATTTTTTTTAATGTTTATTTTTTATAAAGTAGTAATAAGATGGCACTGAAGTTAGGCTTACACCGCGAACACAGTCAAGCGGTAATAAAAGTATAAGAGTGGTATTGTTGGTCTGTAAGCAAAAAATGGAGCTTTTCTTAATGAGTAGACTTATAAATCTCGCCTGAACTAGGATAATTAATATCACATACATATTTTCAAAATGTCGACAGTTTGAAAAAATGATTCGAATTTTGCTTATTTTTTCTTCTTATTTGATCCTTCAAAAAAAAAATAGAAAAAAATTAACGTAGACTATTAATTTTAGTTCAGACGATAATGATATGTTCTCTGAGTATAACCGTAAAAGTAAAAGTCGGAAGTCGGACTAATAGTTTTTTTTGGAATCATAATCACTATATTTCAAAAATACAATTACGAGAAAAACACGTTTAAAGTTTTGAAACATTTTAGTACAAGTACCTCTCCGTTTTCCGTTAGAAACAAAAGTGACGCTCAGAAGGGAATGAAACTCTGCTCCATTTCCATCTAGTTTCTATCCATTGAATAAAAATATTTTAGAAAGATTGAATATAAATAATGACCAGCGCTGGTTATAGTTAGTTGGCGTGCGCTATTTAAATCAATCAAGCGGCCCTAAATATCACGTCACTTTATTTTGTATAAAAATAAACAATCTATACAAGGCCAATAAGAGTCACAGACTGATGAAGGTACTGACGATTAAATTCTATACCATTAATCGATTGTGTGGAATCTTCTTTAGTTTGAACGTTTCGGCTCTCTTTGGAATCCTCTTCAGCAATACATATATCAAATCCTAATTCATTGAACCTCCTGATTAGATATATATTATATATATAAAATTAAAATTGAGTCAATAAGAAAAAAACATATCCAAGCAACTCATCTCAAAGTTCAACATGTTTATGAAACTTTGAAAGTTTATATTAACTAATAGATTATTGAAACAATTATTTCAGTTTTAACATATAATATTAACCTTTCTCTCCGAGTAGTCAAATGTGTTTAGCGAACTATTTTTTATTGGAAAAGGACACACCAAAAAACAATTCTTTGTACAAGACATGAAAAATACATTAAATTCTTTACAAGTGATTTAATTGATAAGTTTATTTAGCGTCGTGTAGGCGTGATGTAATCCTTTAGTGTCAGACCGAAAATTCAAACCATTTTTTTGCATTAGAATGTGCGCTTTTTTAGAAATTAGTCGTTTATTTAAAGATCTGTCATGATCCAGAATTTGAACATTCTCCCAATCAAAATCATGATTCAATTCAACTCTATGATTCGTAATAACAGGTTATGAATTGATATTTTAATTGATGTGATTACGGTGTTCAGTGATTCTAGAATATGGCAGAATCGTCCTCGGGAATCATGGTTCACTGATCGTATACGTAATGGATTCTATTATCTATAGTACTATTTGTAACAATTTTTTTATTATATATAGTATTATTTGTACTGTAACAATTTTTTATTATTTGTATTGTGTGGAGGTAATTATTCGGTAATTGCTCTATATCGCTTTGTATATTTAAACCTAATGCTTGCTTTTTTATGTACATATATATTATTTCTAATACAGTTCTTTTCAGATATGAAGGCTCGCTATTCAATATATCTGTACGTTATCCCAATTGAATTCGTGTTTTTCATATACTCTGTGCTTTGATACCACTGAGGGTGAGCCACTTTTTTATTTATATGTTCATTTAAGGGGTAACATCTAGATAACAATTTTCAAAAAGTTAAAAAAGTTTTTTTGTTTGAAATGATGCCTTAGAGTCTTAAAAATAAGAGGCAATTGGTTTTATACGTAAAAAAATTTTTTTAAGTTTTACAACATTTCTTTAAAGCGGGGCGTGACGCCATTTAAGCGCATCGGAGGAGCATGCAGTAGCTTAAGGCTTCTGCGTTCTGTAGATACATAATATCGATGTTATTTCAAAATGTATTAAGAAAGCAGCTGAAGAGAAGAAGAAACTATCGACAGTAAAAGGACATAATGGGATTACTGTGTCTGGCGATAGGACATGGAAAAAGCGAGGATTTTCGTCGCTTTATGGATTAGTCACGTTCATAGGGTGATATATTGTCAAAATTGTTAAACTTTGTGTTAAATTGAAATACTGTAAGGCCTGCGAATTTTGGATAAAGAAAGAGAGTATTGAGAATACGAAGAATGAGCTAAGTCACATTCGAAGCAATGCTAAGCGAATCATGAGGAGTCAGCTGGATGGAAGTGGATGGACAGTTATCGAAATATTTTTGCGTTCCGAAGATTTCCATAATGGTAAATTTGTAAATTACATTGGTGATGTAGACAGCAAAACATTCAAAGGAATTTTAGATGCTAAATCATATGCAGATGTTACAGTTTGTAAAAAAGAGTGCATCGACCATGTGTACAGAAGCGTATAAGTTTTCAACTCCAGAATTTAAAGAAGAACGTAAAAAGTCTTGATGGAAAAGGCAAATTAACCGGCAAATTAATCGACGAGCTCACTGTACATTATGACTTTGCCATTCATCGAAATCCAGATTTCATCGAAAAAATGCAGAATGACATTTGGGCAACTCTATATCACAAAGTTTCGACGGATGAAGTGCTGCAACACGATAAGTGCCCGAGCGGTGCGGATTCGTGGTGTTTGTAGCAGAAAACGAAGACCTCAGATAGTTTACATGATTACCAGCATAAAACGCCTCTTTCACATAAAATTTTCGTGGAACCAATGTATAAGGATTTGAGCAGGAAATAATTACTTAATCGTTGCCTAGTTGGTTTTACGCAAAATAATAACAAAAATTTCAATTCAACTGTGTGGTCGCTTGCTCCGAAAACGTCTTCAAGTGGCAAAAAAATAGTCGACATCGCTGCAAATATCGTAACTTCTATTTTCAATGATGGATTGTCAAGTATAGTAGAAATAATGCAAGTTATATACAACTGACTATAGGCCACAATTGCTATAATTTCAAGGCTGACACGCGCTATGTCAAGTCGAGCGCTCAGATGCCACTCGTAGAGCTTCCACATCCTTCAGGAAAGAGGAAGAGAAAGCAAATATCAATACGGAAGGACAGTTAGTAGGAATAATAGAGGGATTCTGACCCAGGTCTTCTGAGGGAGGCGCGGGGGAGGGGCGCGTGGGGAGCGCGGGGGATACTCATAGGCGCAGGAAAAGGGAGAGAGAAGACGCGGAAAAGCCTCGGCACTATCGGTGTTTACTGATATCAACAAGTGATACATGCCGCCATGTTGTGACCATTGTTGTGTATCATTGGAGTCGCCGCCGCCGCCGTCGCCGCTGCCATCACGAGTTCACCACAAAATGCGTTGCGGTACTATAATGTGGATAAAATATTTTGTTTAGGAGATCGGTGACACATCATCGATGTGCCGGCTGCTAAACAAAGCGCCATCAATGAGGGGTAGATGATGAAATCATAGTGCGTTCTTATAGTTCTTTCTTTCAAAGTCAGAAGCGTCGATAACGATATTTATCTGGGAAGAACCGCAAGATTGGTGACACGTCGCGATGCGTTAATAGAAGCGCCGATAACGATATTTTTTCTAAGAAGAGATCGGTAATACGTCATCATTACTGCGACCCAATAGGGGGTAGACAAAGGGACAAAGAAGTTGCAAATGGAATATATAATGGATTATAAGTGCGCAGCACCTCAGTTAGCGCCTTGTAATATTACCGAATCGATCGCAATAAATGTAATGCGAAAAGTGTGGCTGACCATCATGCGGACATTGAGGATATGGATGGTATAAATACAAACAAGTTATTTGAAGCAATGGAAGTAGTATTTGAGGACATAATGGACCAAGAAAAAGTACAATCAAACGATATGTCTTATTGAGTTGAGCGATGGCAATACGGATCACGCAGAGAAATTTATGCATACTTTCGGAAATCCGTGCGTTGAACATTCGTACCAAGCGCTGCATAATTTACTGTTATTATACAACGTATGATGATACCTTAACTTTATGTACAGCATGTATGATTTATTTGCGGAATATTGGCGATAAAGGAATGTATCTCAGGAAGCACAAAGATTGTTCTTTCTATACACTAGACAGCAGGTGGTCGGAATGCGGAGAGCCGATACATTGTATTTCCATGCAGCATGTGCCCACTCTGTGCACATTAAAAAAAAAAACTATTGTGAGCGGTATTGTGAACGAAAATGAACGCGAAAAGTGTGCCTGAAAACTGTGATCCGCGGAGGAGAGATAAAGATGTGCGAATATCGCCGATGAACGCGATTGAGAAATAGATACACGTGGTGCGAAATAGGGAATCATCATCAATGACGATAACGATGATGAAAAGGAATATTGATTCGGACGGTTAGGAGATGAAACGGTGCACATTGACTTCAAAGCGAGATTTTGGTACAAAGCTTTTAATTCAATAAAGAAACAGTGTTATTACTTAATGAAAAGTGAAAAGTAGATTCAATATAGCTGCAGGCTATTAAGATTCCCGCGGGTGGTAAGAAGTGCGTGGAAGTGATGATAACGATAAAGTTAGTGAGGCCATACTATAAGAGAGAGAGAGAGAGACCGTGAGGAGAATCCTGCTAAAAAAGTGTTTCGTGACCTGTGTGATAAGTATATGTGTAATCTGTTTGAGATCATAAATTCATAAAAAAAATAATAATTCTTGTCGTTTAACTAACATCAATTGTCGTTGGGCATGTGTGAAAAATGAGTCGGTGAATTCTCGAGCACAATCATTAATTTGTCGTTTTATGGTAATAAATTAATTCGTTTATACACACACACAGACAACGACAACGGACCATCGAAGGTTCGAGAACAATTCAATCACGCGCGCGAGCGCAGCGCTCCGACGAACACGTCATGCGCGACCACCAATCCTACGCGCGAATTTTCTGTCGCGCATGACTGTTACATCGAAAGTCGAAGAGAAGAAGAAAGAGGCGTCAATCATTATTATACAACGAATGCCACGTAAAAATTACAATTGTGGCAAATTTTTATTGGGCATTATCAAGAGGAGATCCCGGGCCACGAAGGCAATATATGCGCCGATCATCGCCGCTCTCCCTCT
Organism: Trachymyrmex septentrionalis; assembly: GCF_001594115.1. Classification (NCBI taxonomy): domain Eukaryota; kingdom Metazoa; phylum Arthropoda; class Insecta; order Hymenoptera; family Formicidae; genus Trachymyrmex; species Trachymyrmex septentrionalis. The sequence goes on along the minus strand of NW_017305557.1, from coordinate 223,456 downwards.
CTTAGTGCTCAAAGTATCGCTATTGTATCATGTAGAAAACCGCCGTGAAAACCGCCACGTAGAACCACAGTAAGGAAATCTCCTTCGAGAACCGCTGAGAAATCGTCGCGATTTTCTATTGCTATCGGGTGAGATAATTTGTAAGAAAAGGATTGTGTATAATACAGGGTGGTCCAAAAGTCCGTTAACATGTCATACGATGATAAAAAAGAAACTAGTTATATGTAAGAAAAAATGTTTATTTATTGTGAAAGTACACAATTTGGGATTTTATTTCTTAAAAATAACATCGTCCATATGCGATCCTTCATTATTTTGACACTGCTGCAACCTGGAGCAGAAATTTTCAATGACCGACTGATAAGTGTTTCGGGAAATGTTTTGCATTTCCTCGCAAATACGAGCCTTTAATTCCTCAAGAGTCGCTGGATCCCGTGATGTTCTAGGTCGGCCAGATCGTGGTTTATCTATTGTTGAACCAGTTTCTTCAAATTTCTGGACCCATTTTTTAATCGACTGAATCGATGGAGCTTTATTTTTATGCCGTATATTGTAATGAGCGCAAAATTTTCGTTGCGCTACAGTCGAAGAATCGTTGTTTCGATAGTACTCGCGTACGCAAAACGCACGTTGTTTCTCGTTGAATGACGCCATGGCACTAAATTCCCATCGACCGCTCTAACATTCCGCTCTAACCTCGCCCGCCCCACCTCTCCCTCGCTACTCGACGCAGCTGCCGATTCAAATGTTAACGGACTTTTGGACCATGTACTTTGCGATAATTTTCGTCAATTTGTGCTGAATTTATTGTTGTAAGAAATAAAGTAAATCTTTTGTTAAACTACAAAGGACTGTAGTTCTTCTAACTTTTGTGCGTTATACCAGCCGTATGCCGTCCTCTCGCTTCATTCTTTCGCACTCGCGCACAAATCAATTATGCTACCTTTGTAAAGAGTGCACCTCAGACTAACATAACACCAAGCTGATAAAACATTATGACATTCTAGATGTAAAGCAGTGCTGCAACGTGTGTGAACGAGTCACGTGCAAGTGTTCCGCGTAAGAGTGCGATGTGATCTAAAGACTGTGAAAAAGACATGGAAAACCACGAGCAAGTTGAACGCGAAGTTTGTTGGAGCAGTGCGGCCACTACTCTGGTGGCGCATTTCGCGTGGCTACAACGATGTGCATCAAGCAGCTCAAAGAACTTCGTCATCCAAGCGTCCGCGCCTCGCCGTTGGACAGAAACAATCCGCGGTGGCAAGAATCGCGCGACTCGCGGGATGTTACTTCAAGGTGCCGCGAGAAATTATACTTTACTACTTTATTACTAAGAAAGCGATGATCAACAGTTTGTTCAACAGACAATGCGTGTTTCGCGTGGTCGGTGGTCACCGCACTGTACTCCGTAGAAAAGATATGCAGATCGGGAATCATCATACCCGCATTACTATTGTGTTTAATCTTTCGGATATTGACTTTTCGATAACGTTCAAAGGCATTCCGAAATTCAAACGGTTGAACGCGGTGTCGATCAATGTATACGGCATCGAAAATGGACAGGTCCTTCCTCTGCGGCTCACCGATGACAAGAAGGAGAAGCACGTCAACGTGTTGCAAGATCCACGCAACGACAACCTCGGCCACTTTGCGTGGATCAAAAACCTGTCTGGTGAGATCGTAAATTACTAGGAACAAAAACAAGAAGTTTTTCTGCGATCGGTAAGTATAATAAGAAAAACCAATAAAAATAAAAAATGATTTCTCTATTTACAGGCGCCTCCATTACTTTAGCTCATGCAGTCGCACGAAGTGCACTGCCAGAAAATCAACGACCGCGCCATCCGAGCAAAAACGACAAATGGCTCGAATTCGGCATCTATAATAACCAGGAATGAGTGCCGTTCATCGTCTACGCCTGGAGTGTGTCTTAACGGAGTTAAGTGTGTCTCCAACAAAGAAGACGCGTCGTCGTACACGGATCAGCGACATGAAGCGTTTAGCATAGACTACTACGTGCAATGCGCGTATGATGACACATTATCATCGTATCACTTCTGTCGCAATGAAAATTGCATAGCGTTGTTCGCGCGACAACTCAACGATTTGGCACATCACGTGAAAAATCTCATATCCGCCAACATGCCCATAGAAACGTTGTCTAAACAGCAAAAGGAAGCGTACCGTAACACGATGCGTTGTCACATCTGCAAGAAATCGTTCGCGCCGGACGATACGTGGATCTATGATCATTGTCACTTAACCGGGAAATACCGCGGTCCAGGCATTCAAATTGTAACTTAAATTATAAAAATTTGTTTTATATTCCGATCGTTTTTCATAATTTATCGGGCTACAACGCGTATTTTATAATTAAGGAAATTGCTACCGCGTATGATGGACATGTAGATGTATTATCAATAAAACTAAAGAAAAATATATTTCGTTCACTAAACATATCGATAGCATTAAAAACAAAAATGAAAAAAATTTTCAGAAAAATTGCGTAAAATTAAGGTTCATTGATTCTTTCAAATTTCTAAATGCAAGGCTTAATAAATTGACGTCGTATCCCGACAAAGATAAATTAAAAATTGTTCCGTAACTTAAAAAATTCTTCCGTAAATTAAAAACGTTCCGAATATTCAACATTATCAGACTAAGAATTTGAATTACTCACACGAAAAGGTGTCTTTCCGTACGAATACATTGACTGCGTCAAAAAATTGCAGAACACGCGCTTACCATCGCGCAAATTATTTTTCAGTTCGTTGACAGACGTATCCGAGAGCGATTACGCTCACGCCGTGAATGTATGACGATTCTCCATCCAAACGCTCGGCCAGTACAATCTGTATTTGAAAAGTACATATACATATCTTGTTATTAGCCGACATTTTTGAAAATTTCCACGAAAGTTGCGTCGCGAGTTACGGTCTCGATCCCGCGCATTATTACGAGGGGGGACCCATAAGTTCCGGGAATTACGCTGTGGTGGGGAGGGAGAGTGGGGGAACCTATTGTTTGACCACATGTCCGTTAGTGTCACGCCATCTGCGTCAGTGTGCGAAGTTGTGTCGCTGTGAGTGCATCGGTTCGCCTGTGAGATTTTTTTTAGTAAAACAACTTTTTACATTTCGGCGAAAACGTAATGGCAGATTGTCGAGAACAACGCGCGGCTGTGAAATTTTGTGAAGCAATTTTTGACCAAAAACGCCATGACACCAATTGTCCACCCCCCATACTCACCGGATCTAGCCCCCTGTGACTTCTTTTTGTTCCCCAAATTCAAAAGGAATATGAAAGGAAAGCGTTTTGCCACTGTGGAGGAGGTGAAACAAAAATCGCTGGAAGGCTTAAAGGACATCCCGATGAGT
>NW_017305557.1:212667-218975 GCF_001594115.1 Trachymyrmex septentrionalis | reverse complement strand
CTGTGACTTCTTTTTGTTCCCCAAATTCAAAAGGAATATGAAAGGAAAGCGTTTTGCCACTGTGGAGGAGGTGAAACAAAAATCGCTGGAAGGCTTAAAGGACATCCCGATGAGTGAATTTAAAAACTGTTTTGAACAATGGAAGAATCGTTTGGAGAAGTGCGTTGTGGTCAATGGCGAATACTTTGAAGGTGATTAAAATTTGGTGTTAAAATATTGAGAAATAAAGAAGTTATGACGAAATTCCCGTTTTTTTTGGGTCCCCCCTCGTATACACTGCTAGGTTTTACATGGGACGCCATGCTGAAACATACAAGTGTAAGATTTGAGTTGCTCATCGACATTGATATGGTCATGTTCGAGCGCGGTATACGCGACGGCCTCAGTCAATGCTCCGGCAGATACGCGCAAGCTAATAACAAGTACATGTGTTCGTTCGATCCATCGAAACCGTCGTCGTACCTTATATACGACGTGAATAATCTATACGGATGGGCAATGTGTCAACCTTTACATATTTTTACATACGCCGAATTTCGATGGGTCGAAGACGCTGCGAACTTTGACGTGAGAGAGATCGCTCCGGATTCACCCACCGGTTATATTCTCGAGATTAATCTCGAGTATTCACAGCATCTACACGACCGACACACTGACCTACTTTTCTGCCCAACGCGCGATAAGCCGCTCGGCAAGTGCGAAAATAAACTTCTAGCGATGTTGTACGATAAGCAGCGTTACGTCATCCACTACCGCAACCTACAACAATGTACTCGTCACAGTCTTCGCGTAATAAAGATCCACCTGGTGCTACAATTCGCTCAATCTCCATGGCTCCGTCATTATATTGAACTCAGTACACAATTTATAACACGCGCGAAAAACGATTTCGAAAAAAATTTGTATAAACTAATGTATAAAATAAAACAACGCGGTATTCGGCAAAACTATGGAGAATGTGCGCAACACGTCGATGTAAAATTAATAACAAAATGGGATACGGCGATACGGCGCGGAAGCAAATTCGAAACCGAATTTCCACAACCGCAGCGTCTTTGCAGAAAATTTGATCGCCGTCGAAATGCGCAAATTCGAGGTGAAGTTCAACAAACCGATTTACGAAGATATGTGAATACTCGATATATCGAAAATCTGCTTGTACAAATTTTACCACGAGTACACGTCACCGATGTATCGCGACACATGTAAGATCATGACCACCGACACGGACAATCTCATTTATCATATAGAATGCGACGATGTTTACGAGATTATGAAATGCGATAGATTCGATACGAGCGATTATCCGGCGGACAACGTGTACAGTATGCCTCTCACGAACAAAAAAGTACCCAGTCTGATGAAGAAGAGAACAATAGTGCGATAATGGCCGAATTCGTTGGACTCAGAGCAAAGATGTACACGGTAAAGATGGACGGCAAGAAGGACACTAAAAAGGTGAAAGGTGTAAAAAATAACGTAATAGCGCGAACGATAACGTTCGATAATTACACGTGGTGTTTGAACGAAGAGATCAAAATGACTCGCCGTCAGTCGTGTATGATCTAAATTACACGAGGTGTACACGATATCCGAATCGAAAATCGCTCTGAGTTCAAACGATGACAAACGATACGTCATATCGGACGGAGACGTTACCGTGGGGGCATTAGCGGATACCTTTGTAATATGTGTATTATATGTATTACGTATTACTATTATAATTTACACTTTTTTTTACATTTATACAAGTATTACGTTTATGTAATAGCATTTATTACGTATTACAATCATTGTACTTTCATATAGTAATACATATCATATGTTTTTAACATTTATATACATATTATATACTACTAGTATTTTAATTTACACTTTATGTATCCCATGTTTTTATCATTTATACGTATTACTATTATTTTGATTTACACTTTATATTTTTTACATTTATATAAGTATTACTATTATGTATTACTGCCTATGTATTCTGCTCCATATATAAGTTGTTACAAATAATTATATGTTTTGTATACTTCAAAACAAAGATGAATGGGGAATAATAAAAACATACGTTTATATACTTATATTGCTATATATTTTTATATGTAGAAAAAAAATACACGAATCAAAATTTTATCAAATGACATTGTTTTTGTGTATCCATGAATTGTGCGATCCATTGAATCCCAACTATTTGAAGTACACCTTGTCTCTCTTTCTGCGCGGTACTTTCTTCACGAGATACAAATCCGGGTGAGTAGCGCGATGCAACTCGTGCTCGTAAAACGCTCCAGCGACGGATTTTCCGCGATAGTCCTCGAGTAGATAGGTTACGGGATTGATACGCTGCACTTTACCGATCGTAAACACCTCGATGGTCCAATTTGGCGTGCAAATCCTTCTCAAAAACCGTCTTATACTTGCTCACGCGTACCGAATCGCCCACTTTAAATTTTGCTGGACCAGCGATTTTTATCGCGCTGTACACCGTCCAAGACTCTTTCAGCGATCGCGAAAGTTACATTGGCGGATCGCATGTCGATAATGCGATGCTTGCGGACGTTGTAATCTGATACGAGACGCGGCAACTCGTCGATCCACTTGTATTTGCCGTTGGATGTAAACATCTTCCACATCTCGCTTTTGAGCGTGCGATTGAACCGCTCGACCACCGATGCTTTCAACATCGAATACGTAGAATAGTAATTAACGTCGTGTTTTTTCAAGATTTTCTACACATCGGCGTTGTAAAACTCCTTCGCCATATCCGTTTGTAAATTTTTCGATCTTCAACTCGCTCGAATTATCTTAGCAATAGCATTAGCCGTCTCGCTTCCATCCTTGCTCTTGAGCGATACGGCCCACGCGTACTTGCTCAACACATCGATGACGGTGAGTATGTAGTGCTGGCCTCTGTTGAAGGTCAAATACGGGCACATTTCGAGGATACCAGCCTGTCACAGATCATCGTATTCTCGAACTATGATGCGTCTTCGCGGAAAATTTCTTTTCGCCGGAGCGTGCAATTCCTCGACGAGTCGACATCTCTTAGAGTTAATTTTTCTCTTTTTGCTGGATCTCTTTTTGATGATTCGACGCGTAATACACAGGGCAAAAGTATTTTTTCTCGCTGGCATCACTCGACTGACTCATTTCGTCGATACGCGATTTAATTTATAATAAGACCGGCTTTGCGAAGTTCCTCGATAATCGACAACATCTCGTTGTCATGAGCGTTGTTGTCCGCTCGGTGCGAAGCATCGAACAAAAGCTGTCTCTTCATCGCACACACATCGGGGCTATCAATGATCTGTCAGCGTTTGATAATAGACTTAAAATGTCTGTCTAATGCTAGACAGTTCTCCTCGATTCTACCGGTTTTTAGAGCGCGATGATTCTTGCGGATCGAATTGCTCGTCTTCTGGACCTCTCTCGCGATTTTTTCACGCTTGCGCACATCAGCCATGTTCATCTTTGGCGAAGTATCGACAACGACTCACGTTACGATATCGCAAATTCGTTAAATCCTTTTTGGTATCTCTCGTCTTTAAGCGCACTGTCCTTGTCTATCATTAAAAATCCATTTTTTTTTGTCAACAGTCGCGACACAACAAACAAAATTCGTCGTACGACATGTCGGTATTCACGTGATCGTTTTCAAGTTGCGTACCGTCCTGTTTGAATAGGATCAGTAAGTTCGCGTTGTTGCGTATTAGATGTTTAGGTATCTTTGCGTACGTCTGACAGAGGTAGAAGCAGTCAACGTTCGCATGGCGGCCCATCGAGAAGTATACTCTCACCGCATCCTACTTGTCGCATGCCACGTCATCAAAGATAAAAATAGAATTTGAGCGCGCCTTGTTCGATGGAATGACGTCGCTGTTGTTGGAGAACATATTGTAAAAGTGGCCGATTTCGTCCATAGATGTAAATAAATTTTTGAGATATCGATACTTTAGCTGTTGCAACGATATTGAGTAGATGTACATGTTCTCGAAACGTACGCCGTTCGGACTCTCGAACAAGCTTATGAGAACGTTGATTTTACTGCAATTCGACGGGCCGCAAATGATCGCGCGTATAGTACTCGGCAGCATTTCGCCGTGCTTGCACTTCTTTGCGTTGTCTCATTCGCGATTTCGGGTCACAATTTATAACACGTACCGTCAACGGCTGCCGCACGAATTTCTTCATACTCGCACTAAAGGCTACACGCTCTCGAATGACTATTTAAAGGCGCGCGAACCCGCGAATCGCGCAGTAGCAAAATATATCTCGCGCTGTGGCATCCTTCCAATATTCAAGCGCCGAGCAGTTGCAATATGGTATATACCGAAGATCGTACTCTTACGCGTGTAGGACGACTACATCGAACATGTCTGGGACAAGCTTCCGCAACACGTAAAGGCAAATTCAGAGGTTCGCATCTATCGTCGCTGTAATGAGCACTACAATCAGCCGTGGCAGCAGACACACATCGACGGTCCCGCATCGAAGATAAAGAACTGTAGCGAATGTCAGCGTCACGCGGCGATCTGCTGAATCGAACGATAAATGCGCTTTTTTTCGAGTTACACCGGGCTACCAGTTTTACAGCCCGGGCACTTGGCTTTCGAACCGATTAGCCAGAGGTAACGCGGACATAAATCCGCTAGACGCGGCGTGCCGGGAACATAACATTGTGTATTCTCGGAGCAATGATCTCATCGATAGACACGCGGCGGACAAGGTAACATACTCGTCGACAAAACACTAAGACGCGTCGTCGCGAGAGATTCGGCTCTGAGCGAGAGAGCCGCTGCTGTTGCCGTCTGGGCAGCGATGAAAGTCAAAACCAAGATCGGCATGGATATGAAACCGAAAAAGAAGATGACGAGGAAAAAAGCGACAAAAAAGCAGATACTTCCGATGGCGAAACGAGGCGGTGCATTACCGTTTCTGCCAATGTTGAGCGCGCTTCTATTCTTGATCGGCGAAGCGGTCAGCGTGACGAAAGTGGTAAACGACAGCAAAGTGACGTCAGCTCGGAGAGCTACAAGTCACGATCGCACGATGGAATAGGATCGCGACTGTATCTCGCTCCGTACAAATACGGACGCGGACTATACAAACGCGGGCAGAGCGTAGCTATAAAAAAAACGCCGAAGAGACGATAAAAATGCCGTCTGGCGCAACTCAATGTGCAATTGAATGAGCTCGCGAGACATATGCGCATACCATACTTTTGCATTTTCATGCGTTACCGACAAACGGCGCGCGCCGAAACGAAAGCAGTATCGTGAATCTGGACGATGAGGTCTGGTACTCACTGGGTAGCTTATGCGAAGAAGAACAACCGCGTCGTACACTTTGACAATTTCGGTAATTTTCGACCGCCCAAGGAACTAGTGCGATATTTCGGGAACGGTGCTACGACGATAGAATACAATCGCACGTCCTATCAGACATACGATCAGAACTTCGGACAGATGTGTCTGCGGTTTTTACACATGATAGACGCGCGTGAATTTAAAAAGTTCGATGAGGTGCTGTGAAATCTTAATATTAGTCGAACGCTTTTTCCATCAGATTATTGATGCTTACGCTGAGCGAGGAGAACACCGTCCTCGCGGCGAACTACTTTCCCGCCATAGATTTGAGTGACGGAGATTACGAGCTCGGTCTGGCGATTTTTTGAGACTTATCACACGATATCGAACGTGAACAAATCAAACAACAAATTTTATTTCGCCAAAAACAACGCGGAAATTACAATTCCCAAGGGTTCGTACAAAGTGCAACATATAAATAAATTTTTGGAACGTGCAATTTTACGAAAACGTCCGCTCCGCGACATGCTTAAAACCATTGACGTAGTGCGTGGTGATAATAACAATAATGACACCATTGATGATAATGGCGAGGGTGAAGAATACCCGATTACGCTCCGCGCAAACTACAACATGATGAGATGCGAGATTAGATGTGCATACAACATAAATTTTGGCAAGCCCAACAGCATTGGATTGCTGCTGGGATTCTCGTCGAAACGTATACTGCGGCCGCGAAGATGGCACGAATCGGACGTGTCGATTAACATAATGAACGTAAATGTTATCCGCATAGAATGTAATGTGATTACGAGCGCGTACAGCAATGGCAAAAGCGCGCACACGATACACAAATTTTCGCCGAGCGTGCCGTCAAAATATAAGACATCGGAGAAGTCAGCGCAGATCATTTACTTGCCGATTATCGCACGGAGCATTACGGATCTAACGATACGCATCGTCAACCAGAACGGACGATTGCTCGATTTTCGAGAAGAA
>NW_017305557.1:192469-206270 GCF_001594115.1 Trachymyrmex septentrionalis | reverse complement strand
CGAGCGATTATCCGGCGGACAACGTGTACAGTATGCCTCTCACGAACAAAAAAGTACCCAGTCTGATGAAGAAGAGAACAATAGTGCGATAATGGCCGAATTCGTTGGACTCAGAGCAAAGATGTACACGGTAAAGATGGACGGCAAGAAGGACACTAAAAAGGTGAAAGGTGTAAAAAATAACGTAATAGCGCGAACGATAACGTTCGATAATTACACGTGGTGTTTGAACGAAGAGATCAAAATGACTCGCCGTCAGTCGTGTATGATCTAAATTACACGAGGTGTACACGATATCCGAATCGAAAATCGCTCTGAGTTCAAACGATGACAAACGATACGTCATATCGGACGGAGACGTTACCGTGGGGGCATTAGCGGATACCTTTGTAATATGTGTATTATATGTATTACGTATTACTATTATAATTTACACTTTTTTTTACATTTATACAAGTATTACGTTTATGTAATAGCATTTATTACGTATTACAATCATTGTACTTTCATATAGTAATACATATCATATGTTTTTAACATTTATATACATATTATATACTACTAGTATTTTAATTTACACTTTATGTATCCCATGTTTTTATCATTTATACGTATTACTATTATTTTGATTTACACTTTATATTTTTTACATTTATATAAGTATTACTATTATGTATTACTGCCTATGTATTCTGCTCCATATATAAGTTGTTACAAATAATTATATGTTTTGTATACTTCAAAACAAAGATGAATGGGGAATAATAAAAACATACGTTTATATACTTATATTGCTATATATTTTTATATGTAGAAAAAAAATACACGAATCAAAATTTTATCAAATGACATTGTTTTTGTGTATCCATGAATTGTGCGATCCATTGAATCCCAACTATTTGAAGTACACCTTGTCTCTCTTTCTGCGCGGTACTTTCTTCACGAGATACAAATCCGGGTGAGTAGCGCGATGCAACTCGTGCTCGTAAAACGCTCCAGCGACGGATTTTCCGCGATAGTCCTCGAGTAGATAGGTTACGGGATTGATACGCTGCACTTTACCGATCGTAAACACCTCGATGGTCCAATTTGGCGTGCAAATCCTTCTCAAAAACCGTCTTATACTTGCTCACGCGTACCGAATCGCCCACTTTAAATTTTGCTGGACCAGCGATTTTTATCGCGCTGTACACCGTCCAAGACTCTTTCAGCGATCGCGAAAGTTACATTGGCGGATCGCATGTCGATAATGCGATGCTTGCGGACGTTGTAATCTGATACGAGACGCGGCAACTCGTCGATCCACTTGTATTTGCCGTTGGATGTAAACATCTTCCACATCTCGCTTTTGAGCGTGCGATTGAACCGCTCGACCACCGATGCTTTCAACATCGAATACGTAGAATAGTAATTAACGTCGTGTTTTTTCAAGATTTTCTACACATCGGCGTTGTAAAACTCCTTCGCCATATCCGTTTGTAAATTTTTCGATCTTCAACTCGCTCGAATTATCTTAGCAATAGCATTAGCCGTCTCGCTTCCATCCTTGCTCTTGAGCGATACGGCCCACGCGTACTTGCTCAACACATCGATGACGGTGAGTATGTAGTGCTGGCCTCTGTTGAAGGTCAAATACGGGCACATTTCGAGGATACCAGCCTGTCACAGATCATCGTATTCTCGAACTATGATGCGTCTTCGCGGAAAATTTCTTTTCGCCGGAGCGTGCAATTCCTCGACGAGTCGACATCTCTTAGAGTTAATTTTTCTCTTTTTGCTGGATCTCTTTTTGATGATTCGACGCGTAATACACAGGGCAAAAGTATTTTTTCTCGCTGGCATCACTCGACTGACTCATTTCGTCGATACGCGATTTAATTTATAATAAGACCGGCTTTGCGAAGTTCCTCGATAATCGACAACATCTCGTTGTCATGAGCGTTGTTGTCCGCTCGGTGCGAAGCATCGAACAAAAGCTGTCTCTTCATCGCACACACATCGGGGCTATCAATGATCTGTCAGCGTTTGATAATAGACTTAAAATGTCTGTCTAATGCTAGACAGTTCTCCTCGATTCTACCGGTTTTTAGAGCGCGATGATTCTTGCGGATCGAATTGCTCGTCTTCTGGACCTCTCTCGCGATTTTTTCACGCTTGCGCACATCAGCCATGTTCATCTTTGGCGAAGTATCGACAACGACTCACGTTACGATATCGCAAATTCGTTAAATCCTTTTTGGTATCTCTCGTCTTTAAGCGCACTGTCCTTGTCTATCATTAAAAATCCATTTTTTTTTGTCAACAGTCGCGACACAACAAACAAAATTCGTCGTACGACATGTCGGTATTCACGTGATCGTTTTCAAGTTGCGTACCGTCCTGTTTGAATAGGATCAGTAAGTTCGCGTTGTTGCGTATTAGATGTTTAGGTATCTTTGCGTACGTCTGACAGAGGTAGAAGCAGTCAACGTTCGCATGGCGGCCCATCGAGAAGTATACTCTCACCGCATCCTACTTGTCGCATGCCACGTCATCAAAGATAAAAATAGAATTTGAGCGCGCCTTGTTCGATGGAATGACGTCGCTGTTGTTGGAGAACATATTGTAAAAGTGGCCGATTTCGTCCATAGATGTAAATAAATTTTTGAGATATCGATACTTTAGCTGTTGCAACGATATTGAGTAGATGTACATGTTCTCGAAACGTACGCCGTTCGGACTCTCGAACAAGCTTATGAGAACGTTGATTTTACTGCAATTCGACGGGCCGCAAATGATCGCGCGTATAGTACTCGGCAGCATTTCGCCGTGCTTGCACTTCTTTGCGTTGTCTCATTCGCGATTTCGGGTCACAATTTATAACACGTACCGTCAACGGCTGCCGCACGAATTTCTTCATACTCGCACTAAAGGCTACACGCTCTCGAATGACTATTTAAAGGCGCGCGAACCCGCGAATCGCGCAGTAGCAAAATATATCTCGCGCTGTGGCATCCTTCCAATATTCAAGCGCCGAGCAGTTGCAATATGGTATATACCGAAGATCGTACTCTTACGCGTGTAGGACGACTACATCGAACATGTCTGGGACAAGCTTCCGCAACACGTAAAGGCAAATTCAGAGGTTCGCATCTATCGTCGCTGTAATGAGCACTACAATCAGCCGTGGCAGCAGACACACATCGACGGTCCCGCATCGAAGATAAAGAACTGTAGCGAATGTCAGCGTCACGCGGCGATCTGCTGAATCGAACGATAAATGCGCTTTTTTTCGAGTTACACCGGGCTACCAGTTTTACAGCCCGGGCACTTGGCTTTCGAACCGATTAGCCAGAGGTAACGCGGACATAAATCCGCTAGACGCGGCGTGCCGGGAACATAACATTGTGTATTCTCGGAGCAATGATCTCATCGATAGACACGCGGCGGACAAGGTAACATACTCGTCGACAAAACACTAAGACGCGTCGTCGCGAGAGATTCGGCTCTGAGCGAGAGAGCCGCTGCTGTTGCCGTCTGGGCAGCGATGAAAGTCAAAACCAAGATCGGCATGGATATGAAACCGAAAAAGAAGATGACGAGGAAAAAAGCGACAAAAAAGCAGATACTTCCGATGGCGAAACGAGGCGGTGCATTACCGTTTCTGCCAATGTTGAGCGCGCTTCTATTCTTGATCGGCGAAGCGGTCAGCGTGACGAAAGTGGTAAACGACAGCAAAGTGACGTCAGCTCGGAGAGCTACAAGTCACGATCGCACGATGGAATAGGATCGCGACTGTATCTCGCTCCGTACAAATACGGACGCGGACTATACAAACGCGGGCAGAGCGTAGCTATAAAAAAAACGCCGAAGAGACGATAAAAATGCCGTCTGGCGCAACTCAATGTGCAATTGAATGAGCTCGCGAGACATATGCGCATACCATACTTTTGCATTTTCATGCGTTACCGACAAACGGCGCGCGCCGAAACGAAAGCAGTATCGTGAATCTGGACGATGAGGTCTGGTACTCACTGGGTAGCTTATGCGAAGAAGAACAACCGCGTCGTACACTTTGACAATTTCGGTAATTTTCGACCGCCCAAGGAACTAGTGCGATATTTCGGGAACGGTGCTACGACGATAGAATACAATCGCACGTCCTATCAGACATACGATCAGAACTTCGGACAGATGTGTCTGCGGTTTTTACACATGATAGACGCGCGTGAATTTAAAAAGTTCGATGAGGTGCTGTGAAATCTTAATATTAGTCGAACGCTTTTTCCATCAGATTATTGATGCTTACGCTGAGCGAGGAGAACACCGTCCTCGCGGCGAACTACTTTCCCGCCATAGATTTGAGTGACGGAGATTACGAGCTCGGTCTGGCGATTTTTTGAGACTTATCACACGATATCGAACGTGAACAAATCAAACAACAAATTTTATTTCGCCAAAAACAACGCGGAAATTACAATTCCCAAGGGTTCGTACAAAGTGCAACATATAAATAAATTTTTGGAACGTGCAATTTTACGAAAACGTCCGCTCCGCGACATGCTTAAAACCATTGACGTAGTGCGTGGTGATAATAACAATAATGACACCATTGATGATAATGGCGAGGGTGAAGAATACCCGATTACGCTCCGCGCAAACTACAACATGATGAGATGCGAGATTAGATGTGCATACAACATAAATTTTGGCAAGCCCAACAGCATTGGATTGCTGCTGGGATTCTCGTCGAAACGTATACTGCGGCCGCGAAGATGGCACGAATCGGACGTGTCGATTAACATAATGAACGTAAATGTTATCCGCATAGAATGTAATGTGATTACGAGCGCGTACAGCAATGGCAAAAGCGCGCACACGATACACAAATTTTCGCCGAGCGTGCCGTCAAAATATAAGACATCGGAGAAGTCAGCGCAGATCATTTACTTGCCGATTATCGCACGGAGCATTACGGATCTAACGATACGCATCGTCAACCAGAACGGACGATTGCTCGATTTTCGAGAAGAAAAGATAACCGTTAGATTGCATGTTCCACGGCGACAGTGATAACGTAAGCGTGAGATGCTCGTACTGAACGGAACGGAGCGCACGCAGAGAGATAACATATTTCCAGCTGCATCAGGAAGAAAAAGAAGCTCAACGCGTCGAACGTTACATTTTTAAAGTGTTTGGGATTCGCGGTGCGCAACATTTGAGATGACTGATATCCTAAACATTAAAGACGAGCCGATCTTCGATGATCGCATTGTCAAGATTGAGACTCACACGTACAATCCGTTCGCCAACACAATGTTTGGGTACAGTGACGAGATAAAAATACCCATATAGCAATAGGATTTGTATACACTGCCGTACGAAAGCTTTCTATATGTCGAGAGAAAACTGACGAAGAACAAAGTAGTCCAGGGTGCTCACATAGCATTGGGAAATAATTGCGTCGCGCTCATATTCGATACGAATTCAACAGTGTGGAGATTGACCGTAATAGAAACGTGGGCATAACTAGCACGCTCAAAAACTATGTAACAGTGTCATCCGACAGAAGCGTGATTCTGCGGAATGCCAGCTGGGATGCGCAGACTACTGCGGCCGGATATTTTAATTTCTGATCTACGGACTGCTTAAATACCGCTCTACGTACTGCTAGTACGTTTTGCGAAGATTACAAACGCGTGATGATCAACGCTCGTCACGAGTTGATTTTAATACGAGCGCGGAACGACAACAATTGTTTGATGGGAGATCCGACGACAGAGCCAACGCTCGAATTATTCAAAGTACAGTGGCAATGCCGCACGTGTTATTGAGATAAATAAGCTATCGGTGCTGCGCGCTTTGGCGAGCGGACGATATCTGAGTATGGCTTTTCTCTCGTGGGATCTGTACGAGTTTCCGTTCTTGCAGAGCACAACCAAGCATTCCTATATCATCAAGACGGCTACTCAGCTCGAGAAGCCGCGCTACATCATTTTCGCTATGCAAACAGGTTGAAAAAACGTCATGTTCGAGGATATAAGTCGATTCGACAACTGCAAATTAATCAATGCAAACTCTACATGAATTCGGAATGTTATCCGTACGATAACTTAAATCTGGATTTTGATAAAAACAGATGTGTGATTCTGTACGACTTGTACGCGCGTTTCTGCAAGGGCTACGAATACGAGTATCTTGAGCCGAGTCTCACCTTTATAACTTTTTTACACAATGACCCGTTCATGATCATCGATTGCTCTCGACAGAACAAATCGGTCGAGAGTGACACCGTAGACGTGCGATTAGACTTCAAATGTAAGGAGAATGTGCCCGCAAATACAACAGCCTACTATCTCATCATACACGATCGCGTGGTTCAGTATAATCCATTGACCAAAATTATGCGCAAAATCACCTAAGTGCACCTCCAACATGATAAAATCTACTACACGCCACAATCGACCGCAGTCTTCTCGACACTATGCTCGTGCCAAAGTTTGTAAATCTGCAAGGATTCATCATTAACAAGAAATTTATTGTGAAGGAAGTGGTGCTGAAACAGGGCACTGTTCTCACACATATATTTTTGCGAGTCCCGTGCCATGGAAATTTTTAACAAGATTCAACAGGTCTTGCGCTTCCTGATTGAATACTTATCACCATGGATTACTATGGGAGGGTGGGATGGTCCCGTACAACGAGGCCTGATCACGGCAACATGTATTTGAAAATGATACTATCGTTAAGGGACGCAAGAAACGAACGTGGCTGTAGAACTTGCTTCTGGATGAGCGAGAACGCATGTACATCGAGACCTTGGATGCAGTTTACGAAGACATGGAATCTTTAACTAATCTAGATGTTGCTAATACTATGCGATATGAACAACATATTAAGGATTGTTACAAAAAGTATTGAAAATATATAACTGGTGGTTGCAAAAAAATTTTTTAAATAAAAATACGTTAACGTATTTATTACGTATTTCTTTTTCCCTTCCTTTGTAATACTCGTATGTATGAACGTATATATATAAACGTATATATATGAACGTATATGTATGAATGTATATGTATGAACGTATATGTATGAACGTATATGTATGAACGTATATGTATGTATGTATGTATGCATGTATGTATCCGAAAATATCGACGCTTCTATTAAATGCGTCGCGACATGTCCGATCTAACAGTACATATATGCAATGTATATAGATAGTGTATAAGGCTTTTTTTATTCAATCATAAGCTTCAGTTACGAGGGTTAAGACATGGACCGAGTAAAAGAATATATACGCCGAAAATCGATCGAGCGAAAGGGGTTCCGTCCCTTGTCACCAAGTCCGCCAAGTCCACTGCCATCGAAGAAAAAAGCGAGATATTGAAAATGTCCTAGGAAAAAGGCATCAAAGTCGCCAACGTGCTCATCATCAACGTCATCAACGCCATCGAAATATAAACCATAAAATATTAACATTGATAAACTCGCGAACAAAGAAAATACATAGAAAGACGCGATACAACATTGATAAACTCGCGAACAAAGAAAATACGTAGAAAAAACGCGATAAAACATGTCACGACACGTTCACAATTCTTGGAAAAAGGAGAGGAATTACCCTCTCTTCGATTGTAGAAGTTTTACCATATACGTCGTAATTTATGCGGATGCAATGAGTCTTGCGATACCTGCTTGTACGAACGGTTGAAAATGTACTTCGCTAAAAACAGCAACGCATCGTACGAAACGAAGAAAGACTGCAGTAACATGTAAGTTTCAACGTTCTATATACAAAAGAAACTTTTTTTTAACATTATGTACGTACACAGCATGGAGCATCGCGCGGTACGATCATAACGTCTGAGCAGACGTTACGATCTGATGACTATGCATTACAAATATTTAGAAATTGAAATCAACGTTGGTCCACCGAGTTATGTGGAGATCATTCTGGGAGATCATCGCGGACACGAATTATCACTGTCTCTCGAAACGTGGAAGGGCCTCTACGAGCAGCGATGAAATATTTACAAGAAGCTGCGAAACGAATATAAGGACAATTTTATAAGCGTTGGACCGCTAGCTGTCAGAGTTTGCACGCTGAACGATGTTACGCTCATACATCTCGATTCTTCGTCCATACGCATTACGATAACCGAAACGACGCTACGACGTATGTTTGCGTTTGACGGATGTACCGATGTAACATTCGAATGTAATGTTCGAATGATTACACTGACTGGTCGATACGGTCGATGTCAAATATACGCGATTCTCCAATATCGCGTCCAAAGACACAATACGCGATAGCAACATCTTTAACGAGCATCAGCTCGTCGATTGCGAGCTATTGGCTTTAGTTTTTAATACGTATAAAAAAGAAACGATATAATGTAATATTATAACATGTGAATAAAAAATTTTTCGTTCACATCGCTATATATGTATTTTCTTTACTTCCTCTCCGATCTATATTACCACATGTATCTATTCATTATAAGAAAAAAGAATGAATAACAAGTATAGAAATAAACGCGCACAATTCGGTGGTTAAAATTGATCTTGTTATTTTATACCATTTACTTAGTCGCATGATATTTGTATCACATTACTGTTTGTATTGATAATGATATCACCGCTCGTACCATGTCGAATGTTCATGAAAAATCTGGTCACGTGACACGTACACTATTTGTCAACGTCGCAATTATATCAAATCACATTGATGATATCATCATCAGAACATGTCGTAACATGTTAAATGGTTTTGAGTGTGAAAAGAAAAAAAAGGGAGATAAGAGAAGACGGTAACGCATCGAGAGAAAGATGGTAAATATATGAAATAGCGTGCACGGCGGCAGCGACCCGCAACGCATTTTGGGGTGAACGAGGGGCCCGCGGCGGCAGCGGCGGGTGGCTGCAGTCTCCAATGATATATGACATCACAATATGTATCATTGATATTGGTAAACACCGATAGCGCCGGGGCCTTCCCGCACCTCCCTCCTCTCTTTCCCCGCGCTAGCGAGTATCCCCTGCACCTTCCCCCCCCCCACTCAGAGGAGAGACCTGGGTTAGAATCCCCCTATTATGCCTATTAGTTGTATGGTGCAAACATCGCAGACTAAAGGTAAATTAAAAATTTCTATAGTTAAATATGAAATAATATTGCTCAAAACTTTAAACACGTTTTTCTCGAAACCATGTTTTTATAATTGGCTTGCAACATACTTTAACAAACTTTATCTGATCCACTTAAAATTTTTATAGCAATTGCTAAACTCCCTAGAGAAGTACACATAATTTTTACGATCGGTTAAAAATTTTTTTGTTATAAATACTTTTTTACTGATTTTTTTATGAAACTTTATATTCAATGTTCACCATTTGTACAAAAATCAATATTTTAACATGTGTACTTCTCTAGCAAATTTAATGTAGATGTCACATCTCGGAGGAAGTCCGCCTTTTTCTCTTTTTTTATATATTTTGTTTTATTTTTATTATATTTTCCTCTGTCGAGGGGGGATGTCAACGGGATAGGTACGCGGGGAGGAGCCTTGGCTCCTGAACTACGATTTCGCGAGCGAAAAATAGAATGACTTCCCTGAGTGACCCCCCCCTTCAGGATTCTGTCAGAAGGGGCGTCTTAACAGTACCGCGTGGGCAATGACGTCGCTCTCGCCACTGCAAGTGTTGTCATCACACGAAATCGGTTCGGAAAGGCCAGGGAAAGTAAACAAATAATGACAATCGGAGACATGTTGTCTCTATTTAAGCATTTTTATTTTCAACGAACAAGATTTGACTCTTATCACGCGCGGTTTACTTTAGTCGGCCTCGTGGAGACGCGCGTGGGCGGTTTCGATGTGTCTGGCGGGGGGAGCTTGGTCACTTCCCGAGGGACGCATTTTGGGAAGGTGATGGTCTTGGCGGCGAAGACGGAGGATACGAAAAATTATCAGGGAGCTCCGATGAGCTCGAGAATCCAAACATGAAGAAATCAAACACACTCCGCGTGTTGGTAGAACGCCTTCGCTATTCGGCTGAGTTGTTCCCTCCAATCGCCTCGCCTTGATCTGCCCATCTAACAGCATATGACTCATTAAATATCTTCGAGGGAAAAAACTAACGGCCCTATATTCCGGGGAAAGTACGGGGTCAAGGTGAAGGGAGAGCCGGGGCACGCTAGAAGGCGAGCAACAGCTCTTTTCAGAAGGATCGGTCCAGAGCGCTTTCAAGCGCGCTGTCCTTGCTAAGAAAGCATGACGCGAGTGTTGACGTGGCACCAGTTACGCCAAGAAAAAAGGGAAAAGAAAAGGAGGTTTGATCCGGAGCAGTTCTGTACAGTGCGCGCCAGGTCGGAAGAGAAGAGACGAGGAGCGCTTAATGTAAAGTGCGCAACACTCAGGTTTCGTTAGGGCAGTTACGTACTCATTCGCGAGTTAATCTAATTTTCCTGATCGCTATAGAGTTACAATAACCATTTATTCTTGAATTAATTTGATTGTGATAAATGATTAACGTTATATTTGTTTCTCTTGAATAAGTTTACTACAAATTCCAAAAGACAAGATTCAAATAGTAACAATTTTATTACGAGAATAGTTAATTTTTAAAACAATCTTTATTGATTATAAAACAAACTTTATTGATTTGGTCGTTACAACTAATTTTCGCAATTAAAGAGTTAACAACATTTTTATGCAAAATTTTAACTGAGATTAAGATACAATGAGAAGCTTGAAGGGCAAAGACTTTACATCAAGCGTGAATTGAGAACAAGAAATTTTATAAGTACAAGCGTCGAAAGCAAGACAGTATAATTCTCTAAGTTCCGATATTGTCACATATCGGACTTAGTCGCGAGAATTCAAGATCGCGCAAACTTATTTCGGTTATCGTTAACCCGCAAGCGGCGCGAATTATTCTGAGTTCTTTCCAAAGATTTAGCTCAAGAGGAATAAATATCGCAAACTACAGATTTTATCGATTCGGAATATATAATAATATGAAAATGAGCAACCTGAGGTCTTTGCAAGCTCTGTTTATATATTATGGTCGTGGTAGCGTCTCGCAGTGAAGGAGGCGATCTCGAATATTATTCGGATTTTCACGCATCTTTTATGCCATCTTCTAAGTGATTTAAGCGCAGAATTTTGATAAGCAATATCCGTCTCATACCGGCGTTGACTACTAAGATAGCGTTGAATGAATACAGTCCAATACACATCAATATTGCATTAGTTATTATTATAATAAGAACTTTTTATAATAATAATATTACAATAATAATAATGATAATAATAATAATAACAATAATATTAATAGTGACTTTGTTAAACTTTCGAAACCAATCAAATATTTTTGATAATATATATAAAAATGTATCTCAGAATTAAAATCAAAGTATGAATAAAGTAATTATTATTTTAAAATATCGTTTATTTCATTCTGATGGTACAGCAGCTAATTGCAATATCCGTTGTGTTCAATGTTAACATGAATAATGTATTGACAAAACATTGCGTCTTATTAATTTAGGCGGAAAATAGTTACAATGGAGAAAAAAATGGAAAAGATGTTAAAAGAAATGTACGAAGACTGCTATGAAATCGAAGAAGTATCATTGACGTTTTTAAATATGATATACCAGAAGCACAAGAAATAAAACTCGTAGATGAAAAAGAAAATTACGCATATAATGTAAAAGAAATAGTTTGTGACATCGATGATATTTTATATAAGAATATAAAAGAGAAGTTGAATATTGTGTGTGTGTGTGTGTGTGTGGTAAGTTAAAGCCAAAAACAATTGAATCTGTAAAATCAAGATTTCAGAAATCGGCAGAATAATTGCGATAACATGGGGAAAGCAAATAAATGTAGGTGGTAGTAGATTTGAAAAATTGGAACAAATTTCAACATACATGTTAGATTTTATTGAAACGTAGAGGGGCAATGATCCATGATATTGATATAACACGATAGATTTTGCAAGCGCAACAACAAAAAAACTTATTAGGTTTTAAAGCATCACACAAATGAATTAGAAGATTTAAACTCACGTATCAACTTGTATCTAGAAAAGTTACGAAATTTAAAACTAAAAAAGCTTAATATCAAAAATTTTAATGTCAAAGGAAGCTTTATAAGCAGACAGTAATAGGTTTATTGAAAATGTCAAATATTATATGAACCACTATGGAATTGAAAATGTATATAATTGAAAACCAAAGTGGTTACATGCTAGTCGTACATTGGCAAAGAAAGGTATAAAAAAAATAAAGAGTGTAGCACAGTCAATATCTGCGATTACGCACAGTTATACAACCTGTTATTTCAGCTGATGGTAGATTATTATCTTTACTTCTTACCTAGTATTAAAAGAACTTAGTGGACATTAGGTCCTAGGGTACAAGATATTTACTACAAATACAATAATATTTTTATTATAGCGTCAAAATCTGGTAAACTAACATCTAATTATTTTAAAACTTGGAAAGGAAAGTATATTTTCCAAATGTTGGATCAAATTCAGTTTTATTGTTATTATAGATTCGTGGACTGGTCATTGTCCGAATATAATTCAAAGAAATAGATCAGTTTTTGCACAAGATATTGTTCAATTAATTATACCGGCTAGAATAACAAGAAAAATACAACCGTTAGATGTTTTTGGAGTCTGTTTGTAAAAAAATTTCATGAAGCATTTTTCAGATGTAGTCATGCTTTTAAATCTTGATGTAAAGTTTCATTCTAGAAACGCTATTTAAAATTACAATCGTTAAAGCACACTCAGTTTTTA
Source organism: Trachymyrmex septentrionalis (assembly GCF_001594115.1). Classification (NCBI taxonomy): domain Eukaryota; kingdom Metazoa; phylum Arthropoda; class Insecta; order Hymenoptera; family Formicidae; genus Trachymyrmex; species Trachymyrmex septentrionalis. Next base: position 193,478 of record NW_017305557.1, on the reverse strand, counting down.
TCGCCAAGATTTATTTATTTATTTAAATACGCTTGGTATAAAAGTAGATATTTGGAACATAGTCTAGTAGAATTTGAAACACCGGTCGAATTTTGCTTTAAAAAACATTCGAAACCAACATGCGATATTTATGGTGATTAATAAAATGCAATGTTTTGTCAATACATTATTCACAGTAACATTGAACACGACGGACACTGCATTTAGCTGCTGTATAATCAAATTGAAATGAAGGATATTTTATGAAAATAATAATTTCTTTATTCACTTTGATTTTAATTGTCCAAGATACATTTTTGTATATATTATCAAAAATATTTAATTGATTTCTGAGGTTTAACAAAATCACTACTATTATTGTTATTATTATTATTATTATTATCATTATTATTATTATTATAACATTATTATAAAAGCTCTTATTATAATAGCTAGTGCGATATTGATGCGTACTGGACTATATTCATTCAACGCTATCTCGAGCAAACGCCGGTATGAGACGAATACGCATGGGGCGCGTATACTCGTATATAGAGACGTTTCTTGTTCATATTCCAAAAATGCGTTCGCGGAACATAACTTTTATATAGATCGTTGTTTTCAGCGTTAAATGCTTCAATTTTTGTCATTATAAGAATTAAAAAATTTTTTTTAATTAGTGGTGGTATACAATAAACAAATAAATAAATAATTTTTTTTATTATAGTTATGAAGTATTAGGTGTACAAAAAAGTTCTGAGCTTTAGATTTGATACAACCGAAATAACAATTTAAATTTTATATATCTTCCCGCCCTTTTGGGGTTTTAAAACAGTAACATTTAACCTCCTGAAATGCGATACGGTTTGGCGTTTGATGCACATAACCTCAAAAATCAGTAGTGTTCACGATGGCAATTACAAAAGAGCATATTCGATTTTCCATCCACTTCGCGTTTCATCTGAAGAAAAATGCTGCTGAAGCCACTGAAATGATTTGTGCTGCATATGGAGAGAACGCTGTAAGTCAT
>NW_017305557.1:191013-192369 GCF_001594115.1 Trachymyrmex septentrionalis | reverse complement strand
AATATCATACAATCACTTTCTCCTTCCTGAAATTTCCTCATTATCCCTTCTCTCTACTAAACTCTCCCACAAACGATGTTCTTTTTATTTTGTTGTCATTAGTTTCTTGTCTCATCATTTGTTCAAATTAGTACGTTAATTTGCAAGTTGGAAAATCTTTATGTGACAAGGCTTCTATCAGAAAAACAGATTGTGATCTCAAGATTTATTTAAAAAAAAATGTTTAGCCTTAGAAATTTATATTTCTTTAGAAATTTATATTTATCTTTAGAAGTTCTTGTCGCGACAATGCACCTTCCATAGGAACAGATTCAATTTTTATTTTTTAAACTAAATAAAAGTATTCATTGTGTGTGTGTATACGAAAAAGTTTTAATTTACTTATATCACACAATATATATTATATTGTATAATGTATTTTCAAATTTTAAACTTGACACATTTTTACCAAGCGTACATTATGGATACTGAAATTACTCTGTACTTTATGCTTTAATAAGGTATTCAAACAATTAACTGTTGGAACGACATCGATACTTTCTTTCGTTCAAAGCACATAACTTCAAGAGAAGGAAATTTCGAAATTTTAAGTGTGTAAATCCATGTAATTGCAGAATTTGTATATATAAATTTTAACGTTAATTTCAATTAGTATGCGTCTTTTTCGTTAAACGTTTCTAAGTGACAATTTTAATTTGTCATTAGAATTTATTTACTTAATGTTGAAAATGATCTAGTGTAAGATCGAAACGTCTGTTGTTTTATGTAATTTTAAGATTTATTAGATGTTAACAATTAATAACCCTCTATTGTTAGCATCTTCTCTATTATATATTTGAATTTATTTAATGAGTTTATTTATTGAGCATCTTTATGTAATTATGTATTTATGTAATTATATATCCATATAAATTTTAACATAGTAGACTGTTAATTTTGTAGTGCATCATTATCTTTAGTTAATGTAGTTATTGATGGTTCAATTATCATTGGACAGTGTATTGGAAAGTTCAATGATTTCGTTTGAGTTACATTGAAAAGGTTTTGAATAAAATTTCGATACGTTTGGATAAGATACTATGAGAACAAGTAAATCTCATTTTACAGCAATATCCTATGTTTGGCTCCAAAAGACATCATCTCATGTACTATTATTGTAAGCTCTTGAAATGATACTTTTAGCCTAAACGGAAATATTCTGTTACCTGTTTGTCTTGTAATTAATTAAAATCCCACTTCTACTATCAAACTCCTACGTTTTTATATATATTATTGTATAATTTCACATTTAACTAAATATAATCAGTACTCTCTCTTAACGTAAAGCAATTATATATACCTATATATATTATATAT
>NW_017305557.1:181453-190189 GCF_001594115.1 Trachymyrmex septentrionalis | reverse complement strand
ATATATTGTATATATATATCTTATTTGGGACACGGTACGATTTAGGCCACTCTCCTCTATACAGGATGTTCTATTTTAATAGCACAGAGTTAATATCTTAAAAAATATGTGAGATAAGAAAGAATTTTAAACTAAAATTATATTGAAAAAAAAGAAAATAATTTTTGTTCTTGATCTCCAACAACGTTACATGTGACAATTATATCATAATTTGCGATATTTTTTTTTAATTTAATATTGAATAAGCAAAAAATGCATGAAAAATTAACATAAACTTTTGGTATTTGCTTTTATTGTTAACTTCCACGGTATGAAATATTAAGAAAGTAACGGAAATGTTTCAGAGTATAAGAGCGAGATGGTAGATTATGAATTACTTGCAATTTTAGTTTTTTCTTCTGATCAATCAGAAGTCATCTATTAATTATGAGATTATTTGCGACGTCTTTTAACTCTAGCCAACCACTCTTGTCTATGTACCCTATGCGATTTTTCACATTACTGTAACTTTTTTATAATATAATTTAAAGAATTGAGACTGAAAAAAAGCTTTAACTGTCCATAGATATGACATGCCTGCAAGGGTTTTTTTTTTGCGTTATTTTCAATATAAGAATGCATGAAAGTTCAAAGAGGGTACCGACACGTGATTAGCTCGTAAATTTGCGGCGCGTTCTGGCTACTCCTTTATTTTTTATTAAATATATGTTTACACTAAGTTTCGAATAGTATAAAAGTAAGTACTCAAAAATGTAGAATTAAAAAGAATTATTTCAATATAATAAATATTGTAGTAGAAATTTTATAATCTCTGTCAGTCTTCAAAGATCGGCCGGGGCGGATGTATTGTTTTAGAGCAAATGTTCATCTGTTAAACTGAATCCTAATAAACTTAATTATATATATTATAATAATATTTATACATGTAGAATCCTTTATCTATCATTTTATATTGTTCAGATAATAAAATTTTATTTATTAATTGTAAATTTATAATATGTAGGGTAACTCCGGCAAATACGCCGCGCTGGGATTTACGTCGCAGAAATCAGAAAAAATAGAAGGAGTGGGGTAATTTTCCCGCAATTACTTTGTTACATGTCTTTATGTTATATTAGTATTGTTATAATTAATTATGATTTTAGCTTCTTACTGTTAATATTAATGAAATTATTATGAGTTGAATCGATTTGTCACTGTAATAAGTAATGCCATCATAAATTATAATCTACATAAAATGATTAATATAGGGCGTGTAAAAGATTTAATGGTACTTAATGGTTATTTCGTGATACATACGTGTAGTGGAATAGTAAAGCATGTTATATAGCAAAGTACAAGTGCTTTGCTTTTGTATTGTTTGTTATCTTGTATATTTCACTTATTTGGGATATACGGCATTTTTAGCGAGCGAGATTTATGCTCAAAGCATACAAAGAGCGCAGATTCAATTCAGTATACTAAATGCAATAAACGCTTTATATGAAATATGTACCTCATGTCATAACTTGTAATATATGTAGGAAGATTGTAATTATTATTTATTACTTCATATACATATTTATCATTCTTATTCCTTAATAAAACTTTATAAACACATTTTATAAATTATTGAGTCATTATATATCTTATTTATATGTATTATTTGTAAATTTTCCATATCCCCTCCCCCCTCCCAATATGAGTAACCATATATCCCACCTCTATGGGATATAACGACACAAAAATGCAAGGGTTTCAAAAAGTTTGTTTTTTAATATGAAAAATAAGTATTTCGGATTTCTAATATTTTTTTCATAATAGTAGACAGTGCAAGGTTTTTGTTGATATAGTTCGTTTACTAAACACAGTAAATAATACTTAATATTATAAATTAAGTTTTTGATAGGTGCGGCGTATATACCGGAATTACCTTAAATTTTTCAAAAATGTCGATTTTTGATAGTTCAAATAATAATGCTTTTTTAAGCATTCATATCGTACTATTTTTTTTTTGTTAGTCCAAAGGATTAACTAAAAAAATCCTAAGGGTTTTTGCTTAAACAGTAAATTAAGAAATTTGGAATTTTTTATCCAAAGTAGTTGTCAAAATCATTTTGAATTAAAAAATAGGTATTCAGTCCAGAGATATAGCTGCAACAAAGTTGCAGAGTTTCACAGACCCTAATATGACCGGAAAGGTAATCAAAAATAACAATGGCGTACTAGGGTTAATTTTATTTTTAGTTTTATTTTTTAAAATAAATAAACAAATTCAAAGGACTCTTTCAAAACATAATAACAAAACTCAATTAACGGGCGAAGTAAGAGTCAACCACATTTTTTACTTTTTACATAAAATTATATATTATATTAAACGCGATGAAACATCACGCCAAAAAATAAGACTATAAACTAATACATTACAAGTAACAAGTTTCGGCTACCGGTTTGAGCCCTCTTCAGACATTAGTACAATGAAAAGTAACAGAACAAATTCAATTGTCGCAAGTATTCGTATATTCCGAATAATCACAGTTCGGGTGAGTCTTGATCTCGAAACATAATTTCCGTATGGTTGAACAGTCAAAAGTATTAAAATTGTCATTGGTAAAGTTCAGAAATCATGTGTAAGAAGTTTGAATTAATATGTCCAAAAAGAACTAAAAAACTTTTGAAATATGTACAGAGAGAAGGAACGTAGATATGTAAAACAGACATTATGTATCGATTATCATGTATGTTCAGTAGTGAGGATCAACACAGACTGAGCATCAGACATGTGCTCAGTCTGTCTTGATCCTCACTACTGAAAGTACATGATAATCGATACATAATGTCTGTTTTACATATCTACGTTCCTTCTCTCTGTACATATTTCAAAAGTTTTTTAGTTCTTTTTGGACATATTAATTCAAACTTCTTACACATGATTTCTGAACTTTACCAATGACAATTTTAATACTTTTGACTGTTCAACCATACGGAAATTATGTTTCGAGATCAAGACTCACCCGAACTGTGATTATTCGGAATATACGAATACTTGCGACAATTGAATTTGTTCTGTTACTTTTCATTGTACTAATGTCTGAAGAGGGCTCAAACCGGTAGCCGAAACTTGTTACTTGTAATGTATTAGTTTATAGTCTTATTTTTTGGCGTGATGTTTCATCGCGTTTAATATAATATATAATTTTATGTAAAAAGTAAAAAATGTGGTTGACTCTTACTTCGCCCGTTGATTGAGTTTTGTTATTATGTTTTATTTTTTAATTCTATATTATGATTTTTCGTGCGTAAATGATTTTCATTTTTTTGTAAATCATATGCGACTAAAAAAGACTTTGTAAAATCGATATTGGTTTAGTTTATTTCAATATATTTAACATTAAATTTATTTAATATTTTATTATATATTAATGTATAATGTACATTAGGGTGGCTCTTATTTTGACTTTTGAATATTTTTTGCCGCATCCCCCAAAACAGCTTCAATTAAAAAAAAAAAAGATCTATGTCAAACTGAAGTCCGATCGGATAAGAGAAAAACGTGCCCCTAAGCCTCTAAACTTTACGATAAAACACGAATAGATTTTTGAAACAGATTTTTGTTGAATATCTTCTAAATTATTGAATCTATCAAAAAAAGATTGAACCAAAATTGTAGATAGAGAGCATCTTTTATATTTTATTCATTTTTTTTTTGCATAACGAACGGTTTTTGAAAAAATTCAAAAAAGTAAGAAATAGAATAAAAATTGTTAGTAATTTTCTTCATTGACTTGAACATTTTTAATTAAGGGTGACACAAAAATATATATGTTACGGACAAAGTCCGCAAATGTCAATATTGTCCAAGTTGCGGACTTCGCCCATGACATATATCTTGAATTTTAACCTTAAAGAGTTATTTTGGAATTTTAAGTATAATTTCTAAGAAAAACAAAAAGAGTATTAAAATAAAAAAATATAAATAAAGGGCTGTGAGGGTCAACGCAGTTAACAGTGCGAGCTGCACATTCATTACAATTATAACATAAAGATGTAGATATATATAAAATTTAGACGTTTCGACTTACCTTTGAGTCAACTTTAGTACAAAGCTATCTAATGGTAATATACAAATACAACAAACCGCATTTCCATAATTTGTATAAGTTGTCCAACAATTACCTGACTTATTGAAATCAGAAACACGAGCCGCCGTAATAAGTGTATTTATGTAAGGAGGTGATGGTCACCGTTAATAAAATATGAGTATGATACAATTTCTTTAAAAAATAATTTATACGAGTATGTAAAGATTGTAGTGTTTCAACGATCCTACCATGTTCGTTTTCGATTTGAAACTAAGTTTAAAGTATATTTAAAAAAAAATTTTTATCAAGAGCAAATAAGAGCTACCCTAATGTATAATATATACATGTAGAATAAACGCAAAGAATGGAATAGATGGCTAAAATGAAAATAGTGGCTTATTTTCTAAACAAAGCATTGCAATATATTTAGCGGCAATCGCTGACAGTTGTTGCAATTGCAACCAAACGTCATAACAAGCAATGAGTTCAGTCCGACTCATGGCGTCAGTCCGAGACTCAACGAAAAATGTTTCATCACAATAAATATTTATTTTCGTTGCATCGGAGAGATTCGGTAGCTTTTTCTAAAAAATGTTCTCACAAACTGAAGGTAAGTTTATTAATGCTTATATCACATGCTTTAATAATGTTGCATAAACAATATTATGAAAATAAATTGCGATTTCTAATTTGTTTATTGCTACTTTAAAAGACTTTGTTTGTCATATAATGACATGTAGTTAATTTGGAATACATCAAAAGTTGAAAATATGAAATATAGTACCCTCCATAAGTTTAGAAACACTCTACGTTTTACAGGAAAGCTATTACATAACAGCGATCTATACAAGTTTTTGATTAAATACTGCGTAAGACATCTAAACAACGGTAAACATTTATCTAGAACATCTATAAGCTTGTACTTGCCGAAAATATGTTGAACAATCATTTTACAGCATTAAAGCGCTCATATATATATATATAGGATGTTACTAGAAAAGCCGTTTGAAATATCTCGTTACTTATTGATTTTATCAAAAAATGTATCAGATGAAAATATATATTCATATTTTATAAAATAATTTTGAAAATATATTCTGCAGCAGCTATTAGCAATACAACTTTCATATAGCTCTTGCAAATAGGTGCGGAAACATTTGAATTATTACAAGAGGTTGGTGATGAGGGTACGTTTATAATTTAAGAGAAGTGCGCTTTATATAAGGCGTTTTATATATTACGTTCCGCGTAACGTATGAAGCGCATAATGCAACATTTATCTCTGTTGTTCAAATAATAAAGAAAGATAAAATGATTCATTATGCACTTCATGCGTAATTCGGAACGCACTCTAATAGACGCAGCACAAACTCTCGCAAAACGCGTAATGCATAGTGCTTAAGGAAACCAATCGAAATTCTTTTTTTCCATGAAATGGAAGGAAAAGAAAGATTCTGATTGATTGATTCACTTTATACATTATGCGTTAGCAAGAATCTGTGCTCCCTGCTTTATAGGCTTTCTACAATAAGTCATTATCTAAGCTTTAAGTCTTGAGCGGTAAAAAATTGAACGATCACAATTAAATATGCGAAAAATAATTAACTATGGTTGGACAATTTCTTATGACTTAAGACTTAAAGCATACATAATGACTTATTGTAGAAAACCCATTATGCTTTGATCTTAACTGCTTACAAGATATTAGGAAACACGTACATCAGAAAGCATTATATGATTTTATTTTTAAAAAGTGACAAAAACATCATTAAGTTCAACGCTATTAAATTCATGTCATTTTATAAAATAAAATAACGTCTATTTGACATTACTGATGGCGTCTTTGGTTACTTAGGACCAAAAAACACGTCATTTTTAAATTAATTTTAAGAATAAAATTCGACGTGACCATCATGTCATAATGATGAGTGTCTGCTACCTGGAAGAATGTTATGCATGTGTTATATTATCTGTTATAGTCCGTTATATGAAAGCAATGTAATAGTTATATATATTTGTTTTTGCTGATTATTTATTACTATTATCTAAATTTCACTGGTATTCCATATAACATCCCATTTTTTAGACTCCCCATTTATATATTTTTTACTTTTTTGTTAATAGTAACGTTGAACTTAAATTTTGGCGACTTACATTTATTAGATGTTATAAAATGTATTCCGCAAAAGTTCTGTCTAAATTCAAAGTCTTCATATGCTTTTATATAGAAACAAGATTAATTTAAAGAATGCTATTCCATATTCCCTACCTTTATCCTACATATTCGTAACTTATAGTTGGTCACAGTATGTACTAAAAAATAACGGTGTGTGTGTGTGTGCATGTGCGTGTGCGTGTGCGTGTGCGTGTATTACCTTTGTCCGATATGTCGTTCATCACATCTGCCATCGATGATTGTATAGTCGACTGAAAAATAAGTAACTGACCACAGCCATTGCTGATCCGGATATTGTAAAGTTGGTTTCAGCGAATATCGTATTCGTACCGAAGATTCTGTAGCTCTTTCGAATCGAAATTCCCCATGAAGGCCGCCAGAAGATACATATGCAGCGAGTCTAAGTGCACTTGCGGCAGTTGCTGAATATATAATATTATTTTTAATTTAATAAGATAAAGTCATCTATTATGGGATAGGTTGATTTTGAATGTGAGATAGCAGGATTTCTGCTGAATTGATAAGCGCATGTGATTTATTCTATGATGAACTTTTTGCTCTCAGAGTGACATTTATTTAATTACAAAATTCATTATTAGATCATGCGTGTAATCGTTGCAAAAAGAGATTTGTGAAATTGGATGTTATTACATTTTATTAAAATTAGTTTTTATAAATCAAGCTTGTTCAATTTGAACTCCGGTCAAAACGCAAATCCAAAAAAATTCGCAAAAAATTTAATGTGAGTAAGATTTCATGAAGTGTAAAGTGATGATACGCGTCTGAATGACGGTTATCAGTTATTTTAAAGTCTTCGAAATCTTATCCATATTGAATTTTTTTGCATCGATGGCTTTGCGTTTTGGAAACTAAAATTAGACAGGCGCTTACTTTAAATGTTGTTTTATGATATAAAAGTAAATATTTAGTAATAAAGTCAACATCAAGTGATAGAGTAAGATCATATTAATAGGAAAATATATGATTATATGTAATGCAGTGACGTAGCCAAAGGGGGCTGTGAGAACTGCAGTCCCCCTCCCTGTCAGAAATTCTGAATAATTTCAATAATTTCATAAGAATGTATAAAAAATTGTTGAGCCGTGAATATCAATTTATTTTGTGAAAGGAAATTAAATTTGTTGGAACAGTTCTCATATTTAATTTAGTTGCAAAAATATCGTTTATTATGTATTAAAAACATATTTGTTGATTTTTGTTTGTGTTTGGCACGTAAACAAAAATTCGATAAATTACACGAAAAAAATGTTGCTACTAGTGCAATCGCAAAAAATGGCATTGGGAGAAGGGCAGCACTTCAATTCGCGAAATCTCAGCCGGATATTAATATTTATTATTCAAATTTTTATACTATAATCTTCGACATATTCTGCGATTTGTAAAGCTATTCCAGAATTTTTGAAGTAACAAAATGGCGGATTTTTAATAATATTTTGTCGAGTTTAGAGAATTTTTTTTCAAAAGTTGTGTTACGAATTTTTGAATTAAAAATTTTCATTAATGCATTGTAGTTGCATATTTGAAGAAGTTTTTTGGAAAGTTTTAGATGTTTAAATATAATAGTAAAAAAATTATGACAATTTATATGCAGCGTCAGCGAAACATCCGACGCGACATTACAATGACATGTACGTAGGCTGCTATAAAAGTTTCTGCAATCTAGTACTTTCAGTGGCGCCAACGTTCTGCTACTATCATATCCATAAAATTAGACGTTTTTAACCTATAATTCAATTGACAGTTTGTACCTAAGCCAACTAGTTTTGTTTGCATAGTATTTTAAAAGAAGTTATTTTGTAAAAAAATGGAAATTTCGCGTGAAAATTTTTGGGCAATGATTTTTTACGATTACAAATGTAATCTAACTCCGAAACAATGCATCGATCGACTTCATTTGGCTTTTGGGGATGAAGCACCATCCAATAGGACTGTTTATAATTGGTTTGTCGAATTCCAGCGTGGACGTACTTTTCTTAGTGATAAATTCCGTGAAGGTCGTCCATCCACATCTGTTGTTGCCACTAATGTTGATGCTGTGCGTGAAATGATTGATCGAGACCGGCATATAACATACCGCGAGATTCAGGCATTCTTAGGCATTGACATGAAAGCAATACATACGATTTTGCATGATCACTTGAGCGTACGGAAACTTTGCAATCATTGGATCCTACACAATTTGACTGAAGATCAAAAACAAGCTCGTGTTAAATGGAGCAAAGAAATGCTCGAGAAATTCAACCAAGGTCGGTCAAATTTGGTCTACAACTTTGGTCTACAACGTTACTGGGGACGAAACATGGATCTATTCGTATGAGTCCGAAAGTAAACAACAATCCACTGTTTGGGTATTTCAAAATGAACCGAAACCAACAAAAGTTGTTTGTTCACGCAGTGCTGTCAAGCAAATGATTGCTTATTTCTTCGGTTATACCGGACATGTGACAACCATGGCTTTAGAGGATCGAAGGACTGTAA
>NW_017305557.1:172511-181353 GCF_001594115.1 Trachymyrmex septentrionalis | reverse complement strand
TTGATTTTTTATCCAGTAATAATGTCGAATTGATGACTCATTGTCCGTATTCACCTGATTTATCACCTAATGACTTCTTTTTGTTCCCAAACATTAAAAATAAGATGCGTGGTGAGCGATTGGAGTCGCCTGAAACAGCTGTTGAAATATTTCGTATACTGATATCTGAGGTTACAGCTTAGAGTGGAAAAAATGCTTCGAAAATTGGTTCGAGTGTATGCAAAAATGTATCGATCTTAAAGGCGAATACTTCGAAAAACAATAAAACTATTTACCGAATTTTTCATGTTTTTTTCATATTGTTTGCAGAAACTTTTCCAGCAGCCTACGCATTATACAGGCAGGAGCATTAAAACGGATCATCTAAATAACTAGCTTGTTTTTAACAATACGAGGGCAAGTCAATAAATTCTTAGAAAATCTGTCAAAGGGCACTCGCAGTGTCACGTCACATAACTTTTTGACAAGTAGCATCTTTCAGCTGATTATCGTCAAATTTTGAACGGAATTCATCGCGTGGTTTTATTTCTGTAGACGATTAAAGCGAACAACCTTTGTATTTTTCTGCAAAATGGAAAAAAACGAGTTTCGTACAGTGATCAAATATCTACATATGAAAGGTTTAATGCCAAAAGAAATCAAAGCCGAGTTGGATAATGTTCATAGCACATCTGTACCAGCGTTTGCGACTGTATACAATTGGGTGAATGAATTTAAACGTGGTCGTACATCCACATGTGATACGCCTCATTTCAGACGTCAATTGAGACTGCTACGCCAGAAATCATTGATAAAGTCCACGATATTGTTTTGACTGATCGAGTGAAAATGCGCGAGCTTGTTGAGGCCACAGGCATATCACATGTGATTTCAATTTTGCACGAACAATTGGATATGAAAAAGCTATCGGCAAGATGGGTGCCGCGTTTGTTCACTGTGGATCATAAGCGCGACCGTGTGACGACTTCAAAACAATGTTTGGAGATGTTTCAACGTAATCCAGATGAATTTCTGCGTTGATTCATTACTGTGGACGAAACATAGATTCATTACTTCACACTCGAGACGAAAGAACAGTCAAAACAATGAACTTCACCGAGTGAACCAGCTCCGAAGAAGGCGAAGACCGTGAAGTCGGCCGGAAAGGTGATAGCCACAGTTTTTTGGGATGCACGCGGTATAATTTATATCGATTACCTTCCGTCGAAGTAAACAATCAATGACGATTACTACGCAGCCTTATTGGACCGTTTCAACAACATTTTAAAGATAAAACGTCCCTATTTGGCGAAGAAGAAAGTGCTCTTCCATCAAGACAATGCACGGGTTCATACGTGCCCGGTACCGATGGCCAAATTCAACGAATTCCGCTACGAATTGCTTCCCCATCCAACATATTCGCCAGATTTAGTCCCATGTGACTATTTCCTGTTTCCAAACTTGAAGAAATGGTTCGGAGGAAAGAGTTTCACCATCAGAGAGCAGCTCATTGCCGAAACAAAGGCTTATTTTGAAGGGTTGGACAAATCATATTATTCGGACGGCTTGAAAAAGTTGGGAAATCGTTGGATCAAGTGTATCGAACTGAAAGGAGACTATGTTGAGAAATAAAAATAAATCGATCAAAAAAAATGTGTTTTACTATGTTTTTCTAAAAATTTATTGACTTGCCCTTGTAGAAGAAAAAGTGTCAAACAAAAGTTGCTTGGTTTCGAGGGGCACATAATATGATATCATTGTTTTGTAGGTGGAGGCGTAAAAAATAGGCAAAGGTCAAATCTGTTTTTTTAAATGGAATAATATGTTTTTTTACTTTCATTCTGAGCATTTTAAAACGAATACTATGACGAATACTAGAATACTATGACCTACAATTGAAGATCATTCAAGTTTACGCAAGGTCAATAATGGAAAATAATTTAATGTAATGAAAAATAAATTTCAAGGCAGTCTTCAAATAATTTCGTGTCTTCTCTTCTTGTTGGTATACCGCTAATTCTTCAAGTGTATATAAATATTTTCGTACTGTTTAAATTGAATTACACATAGCATTATCTATATTTCTATTGATCAAAGTGCCTGTCTTGCGAAATGCGTTATACGAAAGCAGAAAGGGTCGATATGATTTTCATCTATGGTGAATGTCGGTAAATTATGAGAGAAGCAGTATGTTTGTATGTTGAGAAATTTCCCGATCGTGTCCATTCCTCATTCTCTGTTTTTTCAAACATAGTACAAACTTCTCAAGAAACAGGAAGTGTGGATAATAAAAAATGCAAACAAATCAAGAAAGCAACTGACAACGGAAATTCAACATTTTAACCGCTGTAGCACTAAATCCATATATCAATACAAGACAGCTTGAACATGAAAGTAGTATTAGTCGACGAAGTGTTCTGCGAATACTCCATTCCAACAAATTTCATCTCTTCCATATTTTCCATATGAGAGATATGGAAGAGATGAAATTTGTTGGAATCATCAAGAGTTACATGGCAATGATTTTCAAAATCATGTACAATTCTGTGTGTTGAGTCAGCTTAGTGTGCTTGTGTGAGTAATGTAAGAGCGCTATCGATGTTCAACGAAAAGGCCCGAGTGTCTCCGTGGCATGTCTCGACTGTTTTTGTTATTCGGGTCGACCGTCGCGTTGCCATGTCACTCTAACTAAACAAACAAGTTAGACTCTCGCATCGTTGCCATGCGAGTTAGTCTCGTCTCGTCTGTCCATCAATAAAGAACTATTTTTCTTCTCTCAAAAGCAAATTGAATTTAATAACCGATTCAAGCATCAACACTGTGAATAGGCACTACAAAGGCTACTAAAAAGATGATATGTTTGTCACTAAAATCTTATTTACTGATGAAGACTACATTTACAAACAATGAACAAGTAAATCTTCGCAACATGCACTATTGATCAGTAGAAGACCCACATTGGATGAAAGAAGTGGATAAGCAGAGACCTTGGTTTATAAATGTCTGGGTCGGAATTCTTAATAATAAAATAATTGGTCCTCATTTTATCGATAAAACATTAAATAGTCGCAAGTATGCACAGATTTTAACAGAAATATTGTTACTATTATTAAAAGATCTTCCACTGAACGTACGATAATCAATGTGGTACCTGCAAGATGGATGTCCTGCTCATTCTGCACGGATTATTACTGAATTGCTAAACAGAAAATTTGGATTGAATGGTCAGGAAATAACAAATATGGACCGCACGTTCCCAAGATTTAACACCTATGGATTTTTATTTATAGGGAAAGTTAAAACAACAAGTGTACAGCGAAATGCCGATAACAAGAGAAAACATGAAGGAGCGTATAAGAAGAATTTACGTTGCGATTGATCCGAATGAAATTCGTCGTGCAGTGTTATCTGTATTGACATGTTTCAGAAAATGCATCGATGTTCAGAGTCATCATTTTGAACATATAAGTAAATTAGTGAAATATTCGAAAAATGCCTTCAAACAGATTGATTACGTTGAAAGTCCGACAACCGTATCAGCAATTATCATTTCTGAAATTAATTCATTTAAATGAATATATATCATAGTTCAATTTTATCATATATCCTATCAATATCTTAACATTCAGACTGTAATCTGGTGCTTCGTATTTAAAGTAATGTTCAAACAATTTATTTTCAATTACAGCTGGCCTTGTTATGTTTTAAATAAACCTTCAATGTTTATTTCAACCTTTCAACCTTTCAATGTTACATATCGTGATACACTGGAACGATTAGCGATATACCAACAAGAAGAGAAGACACGAAATTATTCAAAGAGTGTCTTAAAACAATTTATTTTCATTAAATTTATTTACATTAAATTATTTTCTATTATTGAATGACTTGCGTAACCTTGAATGACCTTCAATTATAGGTCTTGTAGTCTTAAAATACTTTATCAGAATGTAAGTAAAAAAACGTATCATTACATTTAAAAAAACAGATTTGATCTATACCTATATTCTTTATCTACAGTACAATTATTGACATCACATTATGAGTGTCCCTCAAAACCAAACAACTTTTGTTTAACACTTTTTTTTTTATTGTTGAAAACAAGCGAGTTATTCAGGTGACCTATTTTAAATGTCCCTCCCTGTATCTAAATTATTATAATTTTTTGCTATTGAATTTAAAAATCTGAAACTTTCCAGAAAATTTCTTCAAATATTCAACTACAATGTAGCATTAATGAAAATTTTTAATTCAAAAATTCGTAACACGATTTTAATGTTTAAAAAAAAATTCACTAAACTCGACAAAATATTATTAAAAATCTGCCATTTTGTTTTAAAGCACTTCAAAAATTTTGAAATAGCTCTACAAGTGGCAGAATATGTCAAAGATTATTGTAAAAATTTGAATAATAAATATTAATCTGAGATTTCGCGAGTTGAAGTGCTGCCGTTCTCTCAACGCCACCTTTTTGCGGTTTTTTTCGGTACTCGTCCACTGAGTCTACTAGACTACCATTAGTTCCTGAAACGCTCACCGCATGGTGTTCACTCGGATTAGCGCTGTCCAAAGAAATCTATGACACTATTGCGTCGGCACTCTGGCCATAATACTTATGAATATTATTGAATAGATTCGAATTACTTTCCCTGATTTATTTCTGAATGAGCTAAACATGTTATATAATATTATAATATTATGTAATAATAATATATTCTGATAATTCACTACTATTTATATGTTTTTTCATTATTTACTGTTTTTCTTCTCACAACAAATTTTTCCTAAAAAACTGACAAACGTTCTTCAAAAATTAAAATAAATGGTTGTAAATATAAGTCCAAACCAGATATTCGTAATTTTTTTTTAATTCTACTAAAAAATTGCGGACAGAAACACAATATCTAAACGAATCATCAAATCATGGTTTTTTACCGTTCTCGCAGATGAAATAACGAATATTAGTCGCATTGAACAATTCTCCTGTACATTACGTAGACTTGGAATTGTATCTTGTACGCGAAGATTTTCTTACATTTGTTCCTATCCATGATATAACTGGAGCTGAATTAGCGAAAACTATTAAAGACCAATTACAGAATCTCGGTTTGGACTTACAAAATCTTCGCAGTCAAGGGTATGATGGAGCTGCTGCAATGCGAAGTGTTTTTAGCGATATACAGGCAGTTATCAAAAACGAGTTCCCTAAAGCAGTGTATACCCACTGTATTTCACACTGCCTCAATTTATGTATAAGTGATGCATGCAAAGTCGATTCGGTACAAAATGCATTTGGCATTCTCTCCGAAGTTTGTACTTTTTTTCGTGCATCGGCTCACCGAACTGCAATTTTATCGCATAAATTAGAAAGCTCCGGTTCAGCATCAACTAATTTAAAGAAGTACTATGAAACTAGATAGGTAGAAAGGCATATTTCATAAGATGCTGTTTCACTATTCTGTAAGTTGATTATCGAAACGATTGCCCTTGAAGATTTAATTGAACCTAAAAGAATTCCGGAAAAGCCCAACAACTGCACCGTTCGTTATGCAATTTTTCTTTTCTGATCGCCCTTTTTGTTGCTCAACGTATGCTGGAGTTAACTTATGCATTGTGAAAAATTTGCAGTCAGTCGATATTGATTTGAGTAATGCTCTTCAATCAGTCGAAATAACCATGTCGACAATCTCTGAGATTGTCTTCTGAACATGCAGAAGTTGAATTTGCTACTATTTATTCGAAAGTTTGCTGCTTCATTTAAAGTTGAACCATTTACGCCACAAATTACGGGTATTCAATGATATCACCGAAATATTCTTGCTAACTCAACTGAGGAACATTGTAGACGAGCTATTTTTTGTCTTTTCATAGAATATCTGTTGCAGTCATTGAACGATCGTTTTATCACACATAAAGATTATATTATCGGATTGCAAAAGTTAATTCCAATAGTACTTGTGAAAAAAATGAAAATGGTAGGTTTATTGATTTGAAACCTGTTACTCGAGTTTTACAATACAAACAAGATTTTCTCAACAATAAAAGTATTACATGATGGTGAGTGGAAACTGTGGCAAACGAAATGGCGCTTCTTCTTAACGAAAAGTTAAGAAGAGGAAAAAGTAATTTATTCTACAGCCATTGAAGCGTTGCGACATTGCGAAATCAATTTTTTCCCCAATTTGCACATACTGTTGCAAATATTAGCTACTTTAGCCGTTTTTACTGCAACAGATGAATAACGTTAAAGAAACTAAAAACCTATTTAAGAAATAGTATTGGATAAAGACTCCCTGATCTCGCCTTGATGAATTCGTGAACTACATGTCGATGATGATGTTTTAATAAATAAATTTCTAACTAAAAAAAATCGTCGTATAAATTTGTAGATAGTATAATAGTATAACATTAACTACAATCCTGGTGCCGCAGAACCGGTGGAAGTAGAAGAGGAAGCAGAGAGAGACCAAGAGATATTTCAAGTATTAAAATGATACTTCAATAAAATTACGAAATAAATAACATACAAAAAAATATATATTACAAAAATACAAAATAATTAAAATACAAAAGTACAATCAAATAACAAATAGTATAGGACTCTTAGTTTTTTAAAAGACAATACAAAGAAGTATGGCATATAAGAGTCAATGTAATTAATTATAAATGCAAGAACTATAATATGATACAATATATAAAATGTATTTAAAAAATTCTATAAATAATATATTGTAAAACACATTACATTACATGTTTCGGCTCTTGGATTGAGCCATCCTCAGATAAAACAAAATTCATAACCTTAAGATTCATTTCCATCGTCATAGAAAAATCGTGATAAAAGTTATCCAATTTATATAGGAATATTGATGAATGCTACACGAAGAAATTTTTAAATTCATTTTTATTTTATTAGAATTTTTTAAATTTATTATTACGTCCGGACTCCACAGTTCTTTTCTTCGACTAAAAACTTTCATCATCATCATAAAAATTATTAACAATACCGGTACACCATCTGTTTCCATCTCTACCATGAGAGGTTACAATAGCGACGAACCGAATAACATTTATCTTTTTGAACTAATAATCCACTCGGGGCAGAGTCATTGGATTAGATATTTGAACTAAGTGCCAAATAGGCGAACAGGGATTATCCCGAGGAACAGGAAGAATAAATAGATTAGAATTATAAAACAGCAATTGTCTGTAATAAATGACACATGCCCTAAACTATTGGACATCCGGCAAATGGTCGATGACGAAAGTTGTCTTAGACACATACCCCTGGATCCCATTTCACAACCGATATCCTTAATCCTAATCCTAGATTAGGTCAACAGCACACGTGAGCTCTGCACTCGGCACCACTAACTCGCCAATATAAAAAGAGGCTCTGCACAGGGAACGCTCAGTCGTCAATCATTTTTCCAACCGTTACTGTGCCGGTCTCAGTTGGCAGTCGTCAATTTTTTCCAAACGAAACTCTGCCGGTTTGTGACTATACGCAGTTCTCAGTCAAACTCCATCTCCTTTTAAACTTTGAATAAGAGTGATTCGACCTGAGCCTCCGCATCCGAGTGGGAACCCTCCGTGGAATGCTGGGACCAAAGAAATTCAGCCGTTGGATCTACCTACATTCGCAGAATAACAGTAAGTCCCATTCTGACCCACACACACTCATACGCACACATATGTGTGCGTGTGCGTGTGCGTGTGCGTGTGCGTGTGCGTGTGCGTGTGCGTGTGCGTGTGCGTGTGCGTGCGTGCGTGCGTGCGTGCGTGCGTGCGTGCGTGCGTGCGTGCGTGCGTGCGTGCGTGCGTGCACCCTCGTCACCATCGGCTCCGCCGGCTATACCTAATCAGTTAGAGGTTATACCTCCCCCTCAAACACCTTCACCTCTCCCACAAACTCCTTCGCCTCCCCTTTTGATCTCCGTCACCCGTGTTTTTGGACGCACTGACGGAGCGAATCTTTCCAGATACTCCCCTACTATCACCCGATTCATCGGTCGATCCTATCCCAATTTCCTCCAGAAGAGGTCCGTCCCCGACGAACTCCACGGACAGCGTGGAGTTCTTAGAGGAAACTCCTCCACTCCCACCTAGATCTTATTTCCGAATCCTAGAGAGTGACACTCTCGAGTCACTCATCAGTCAATTCCCGTGGACTACTACCGCATCTATCTCTCAAGGGACCTACACAATCAGTCCTCATTACTTCGATCCTGAGGAAATCCGGCATGCCATCACCGGCCAAAACTCAACCTCCTGTATCCCTGTATTCCTCCCGAATTCCGCCAATCCATTCCTAGTTCCAGTGGAATTCTTTTACAATCTTTTTCCTCCTTCCTCCGTTTCCATCCACGAAATAGATTAATCGAATCCCATCCGAGTCTCCCGACTACTCGATGTATTGAGAGTATAAATAAGTTTCCGCCGTTTGACAAACAATGACGCTACCAGTATGTTATAGTTAAAATTGTCAGCTGTAAAACGTCATATCGTAAGGTTGGACATCTGGCAAGAATGTACATAACCATGAAATATTAGCGATCTTGCATCAGCATATTATATCTTTTTTCGTGCGAAATGTCGAGTTTTGAGCCGAATAAGCATCATTTGCGGGAGCTTTTGATTTACTTCTTTAATTTGAAGAAATCTGCAGCTGAGACGCATCGATTGCTTCTAAAAGCATATGGTGAGGCTGCCTTAAATGAGAGAAGTTGCCGTGAGTGGTTTCAAAAGTTTAAGAACGGTGAATTTGACGTCAAAGACAAAGAACGTAGCGGAAGGCCGAAAGTGTACGAAGACGCGGAATTGGAAGCATTATTGGATGAAGATTCGTGCCAAACGCAAGAAG
>NW_017305557.1:162712-171911 GCF_001594115.1 Trachymyrmex septentrionalis | reverse complement strand
TCGATTCGTGGATAGCTTCAAAAGATAAAGCGTTTTTCCGACGCGATATCCGTATGCTGCCAGAAAGATGGGAAAAAGTAGTGGCTAGCGATGGACAATACTTCGAATAAAACATTAGGTACCGTTCTTTCACAATAAATGCCCAATTTTTGATAAAAAACGGCGGAAACTTATTTATACTCCTAATATATAAAGCGTATGCCCGTTACTGAATAGACGGTTGCGATATTTATGTAATAGATTAAAATGTATAGATTAGTTATAATAAATATGCCTATTGTTATTTAACCGTCTGTTATTCTTATCTTTTGATCAGTAACAATAAATAATGTTAGTAATTGTTCTTCTCGTTCTTGCCATTCTTTTGAAATCCCCTAATAAAACCTCGTAATCATTAAACCTTGCCCTTTCAGAGCTCGCACGTGATCCATTCCCGAGTTAAAGGGATTTCCCTGATTCGAAATTCGAACTGACGATCGCACCGCTCGTAAGAAATAGATGTCATAGCGTCTTTACGAGACGTTGACCCATATTCCGAAGCGAGCAATAAAAAGGGTACATTCGACTCGCGATATTTGCTTCTGTGCGGATACCTGCGAGACAAGAGTCTAACCATCCTTCCACACTCCATCCTTTCTACTCCCTTTTCTCTTTAAATCCATTTTCCTGAGCTTGGACGTAACAGACCCTTCAGAAATTGGGGGCTCGTCCGGGATGATAAGTGCGATCTTTGTAGGCAGGTATGAATACGAGGTCTACTTCTGATAAAAGTGAAGTCAATCTTTATAAAGTCGCTATAGAAAATCAGGGCAAATCTAAACACGATAATCTTACTATACACACCTCCACTCCACAGTCCTCTAATTCTACACATAAGCAAATCGACCTTTCGCTGGACGACTCCAAAATCAAAAAAGATTTGTTTAAAACTCTAACTAATACACTCGTCTCCGACGCTTCCGGGGATATAACAATTCAACCGGCAAAAGAAATTGAATATATTCCTAATTCAAAAGAGAATAGAGCAATGGCGAATACGAATCCATTCACTACGTTGAAATACGCGATCGAAGCCGTTTCTTTCTTCGACGGTAAAAATATTCTGCTAACATACTTTATCGAGGAAGCAAAATCCATGTTGACTGCGGAAGCTGAATCTCAATTTACAAAAATTATCCGAACGAGAATTATGGGCAAAGCCCACCGTACAATTCAAGACCAAGAATTTGACAGTGTGTCTCAATTAACAAAATATTTAGAGCGAGTTTATAGCCCATTAAAAAATATTTATTAGTTGCAAGGAGAATTAGGTAGTATTTATCAGAGGAATGAAGAAAATGTAGTTACTTATGCGAATAGAGTTAAAGTCCTGAAACAAATATTAAAGATTCGGGAAATTTTCTTTCTAATCAATACATCAAACCATCATTAGAGAAGGATATGAGTAAATGTTTTATTAGAGGATTAAAACCAGAGATCGAACAAAGAATAACGAGGAATTTAACGTTCAAGAAACCGTAGCTGATGCCTTGAGAATAGAAAGGGAACTACACTCAATGACAGATTTACAACAAGGGCACAACAACACAGCAGATAAAACATCAGATACCAACAAACTACACGAAACGTGTCAAATTTGCTATAAGGAAGGGCATTCGGTCTCTAATTGCAGGAAAATAATTAATTTAGGAACTGAAATTTTAATATGTCAAATTTGTAAAAAACACGGGCATAGCGCCGATAAATGTCGGCTTCGCGATCCTCGAGCTCAACCTGTTAAGCCGCGACCTGTTAATGTATATATATATATATATATATATAAAAAAGTGAAATAATATTATTTGTCAACTTTGTTCGAAATCTGGTCATAATGCTAAATTCTGTAAAACAAGTAGTAATATTAATAACAATAACCAGAATAAGTCTGCTATAATCTGTCAATGGTGTGATAAGCCTGGTCATTCGGCCAACAATTGTTAGGAAAAACAAAACGAACAACGTAATTCGGAAAATAAGACAAGAATTGTTTGTCAGGTTTGTAATAATTTTGGACATGTCGCCAAAGATTGTCGATCTAAGACAAGATGCTACATCTTCAGACCCTATTCTGTCGCTATTGCAAAGAACAAGGGCATCTCCTTGACAACTGTAAATTACGTATCGCAAGTAACAACAGAAGGCGAGTAAATAATCAGAGAAACTCCGATGGCCCCTCGGGTGTGCAACAGGGGTCTGCACAGATCTCACACCTGTCATCGCCACAAAAAACCCAGTAGATAAAAATACAGAAGTGCCACCTGTAACGGCAAATCTCGACAAACATAGCATGCTTACCATTCAGGTAAAGCTTTGCGAATTTATTCCATATAAACTTTTATGTTAGATACCGGTTCAGGGCCAAACATAATTAAAGAAAAATTTATATCAAGAGATATAACTGTCAATCATAATAACATATTAAAATTAAATGGGATAAATGAATATCCTGTTTATATTCTTAGAGAAATCACTTTACTGCTTTTTGAAAATAAAGTAATTTTTCATATTGTAGCAAACAATTTTCCAATCACACAATCAGGCATATTGGATAATGATTTTTTCAAACAGATTTCCTCAAAAATAGATTACGCGAAAGATATCTAGACATATCAGGAATTACTATACCTTTCTTTTCTCCAGAAACCATTACAGCATCTCCGCGAACAGAATCATTGTTCTACGTGAGAATAGAAAATTCCGAGATAAAAATAGGGTATATCCCGAAAATAAAAATAGCTCACGGAATTTATTTAGGGGAAAATATAGTAGAAAATGTCTCTGCAAAAGCGTTTTTAAATGTTATAAGTACTCTGGACGAAGAAGTGGAGGTCCAAGTACCAACTTTGCGCCTTAAACCTTTAAATGAATTATTCGATAACTACGAAGAATATCAATTAGAGACTGCGGATATGCAGGCCAAATTTATATATCCAAAAAATAACCAAGAGAATTGTGAAGTATTCTACAACAACGCTGATAATACTATAAATAATAAAGAAGACGTAATGTCAAAACCAGATGATGGGAAAACTACAATTGAGGAAAATGTAACAACTTATAACTCTTCCCAAAATGAGGCTAGAATAAAGTTGAAGAGAAAAACCAAGGTATTAATTTAACCAAAAATTTCAATCTAGAGGAAGATTTTCAAGTCTTCTCCGAGACTCTAGATTCCCAAATCCTTAGAGGGGAAATTACCAAACCCCTCCTGATAATTCATCCAATTCCAAAATCCTTAGAGGGGAAAATTTCTAAACCCCTCCTGAAAATTGGTCCAAATCCCAAATCCTTGGAGAGGAAAGTTTCCAAACCTCTCCTGAAAATTTGTATAATCCTAGAATTCTAGAGGAAGGTTCCCGTACCTTCATGGTAAATTCTACTCCTATTGATTGCGAGGAGGGAAGTAACCAAACCTACCTACGCAATACGACTCAATCTTATTTACAAAAATTAAAGGAAAAGGACACATTAACGTCTAAAGAAATAAAATTCCCGAGGATTGGAATATCCACGGATAATAATAATGAAATCTCACATGTTATACCTTAGAAGAATTAATAAAAAGAATACAATTACGTAATTCTAATGTCAAATCTCCTTACAATTGCAAAAAGAAAAACAACCCGTCTTCAAAAATTCTTGCGTCAACGCGAGTTCAATCCCAGGAAATAATAGAAAAATTTATGCGCAAACATAAATCGAAGTGAGAGAAAAGAGCAGAAAAGGATAATGTACCGCTCGAATGCTTTACATTATCGGAGGAATCTAATAAAAATAGACTTACAGAAATTGTGAAATTATTATATTACGCTAAATTATTAGAACACTTAAATGCACAAAAAGAGAAAAGCGTAATAAATCTTATATATAGTAGCTAAGACAGATTTCATATTCCTGGAGAAAGACTAACTGCAACTAACGTATTGCAGCATCAAATACCTACAACAGACGATCGACCTATAAACACGACAATACAGATTTCCATAGCTTCATAAGGAGGAAATAAATAAACAGGTCGAAGAACTGCTCGAAGGAGGCGTCGTAAAACCTTCTCAATCACCTTACAATACACGAATATAGATAGTTCCGAAAAAAGAGGACTCGAAAGGAAACAAAAGATGGATAATGGTATCAGATTTCTGCGCTCTGAACGAAAAAACTGTCGGAGACGCATATCCATTACCTAATATTGTTGACATTTTAGACTAATTAGGCGGAGCACGATACTTTTCCGTATGCGATTGGCTTCCGGATTCCACCAAATAAAAATGGATCCTACGGACAGCCATAAAACCGCTTTTACAACTCCTTTCGGGCATTACGAATTCGATCGCATGTCCTTCGGATTAAGAAATGCTCCCGCCACCTATCAAAGGTTAATGGATCTGGTACTATCAGAATTATAAGGCCAGGAATTATTTGTTTATATATAGATGATATCGTTATATACGAGTATGCCGCATCGTTAGAGGAATACGAAAGAAAGTACAATATAATCTATTAATAGATCGACTTCATAAAGCTAATATAAAATTACAACCGGACAAATGCGAATTTTTGAAAACAGAAGTAACATATTTAGGACACGTAATCAGCAAGGATGGAGTCGGACTGGATCCTAAAAAATTAGACGCCGTAAGGCATTTTCCGAGATCTAAGATTCCGAAAAATATTAAACAATTTCTGGGACTAGCAGGACATTATCGCAGATTTATACCAAGTTTCTCAAAATTAGCGAAACCACTAAGAAATTTATTAAAGAATGACATGGCTTTCGAATGGACATCTGCTTAAGAAAAATCGTTCGAGACATTAAAACAAAAATTATGTGAAGAGCCTGTTTTACAATATCCTGATTTCTCAAAACCTTTTATTTTAACAACAGACGCTTCTGGAATAGCCATGGGAGGCATCTTATCACAAGGCGAAATAAATAAAGACCAACCAATAGCATACATTTCACGAACCTTGACCGACAACGAATTAAAATATGATACATATGAAAAGGAAGCGCTAGCAATAGTATATTGTGTTAAATATTTCCGACCATACTTATACGGACGAAAATCCACACTGATCACAGATCATAAACCATTACTCTAGTTTAAGAATGCACAAGATGCAAACATGAGAATACTCCACTAGATGTTAAAGCTCGCCGAATATGACTATGACGTCGTATATAAAGCAGGTAAAACCAACGTAAATGCTGACGCTCTATCAAGAAACCCTGTAAATCTTGAAGAAGTAAAATGTAATGTAATTAATCCTAATAGATTCTTAAATCTTGACGATCCAAAAGACAAAGAAATGATTTCTAGAATGTTAGAAGAAACCGATGAAGAAAAAGAAGACGAAAATTTTGAATTATATCTTTCCGACGACGAGAAAGACGAAGATCAGCTGCCCGACTACGATTCTTTCGACAAAAATACAAATCAATACCATTCACACACGAAGAACTGTGTGAACCATCGAGAGATTACAAATTACCGAAGAAGTATTAATCCATGAGCCTCCTAACTATAATAGAAGGCAAACTCGAAGTCAAACAAAAATAAAAACGTTCATCGAGAAATATTACCACAGGAAGATGAACACGAAATCGAAGAAGTGGAAGATAGAAATGATCCACCTAACAAAGAAAGAGATACAGAAGAAAATGCAAGCACCGACGATGAAGACGAAGTATCGGGTAATCACAAGAACAACAACAATCAAGGGCTGAAAATAAAAATAACCAAAGATAACATAACAAATAGTTGCGATTTATTGTTTTTAGCAAAGATAATGTTGCGTATTTTGTCGACACCGACGGAAGACTACTAGATTCAGGTTCACAGAAACTTTTTGAAAGAAACGAGATCCCTTGCCTGAAAGATCTCACCTTGAGCGAAGCCAAAGCCATAAAATATAAGAAATATTACCATGTTGCCTTACCCGTCAGCGAAAGGCAACGCAAAGGCCCAATGATGACTCTCTTTCAAATTTCCGCAGTAATAAAGAATTTACGAACCATCGTCGAAAATCTAAAATTAGAAATCATTAGTATAGCGAAAACGAATTTTGTACAACGTACCATGGAATATCAAATCTTTATTACAGTTGGCTTTTATCGATTCAACAACTAAACTAATAATATGCAATGGATTTATTAAATATCCTCCTAAAGATCTTCGCCCCATTATAATCGGCGAAATGCATTGCTTGCCTACGGGTGGACACCGAGGCGTTACGAAAACATACCATAGAATAAAGTATAATTATTACTGGGAAAATTTAAAATCAGACATACAACGGCATATTCAACAATGTTTGCAGTGTCAATTGAAAAAGCTAGTGAGAGTAAAAACTAAACAACCTATGATGATTATTGATACACCGGGATCTTCTTTCGATAAAGTTGATATGGATATCGTGGGACCCCTTTCTAGAACCCCGAAAGGGGAAATGAGTATATTTTAATACTGCAAGATCAACTGACTAAATTCTGCATAGGAATACCCTTATCAGATCAAACCTCCGAGACAATAGCAGAAGCTTTCGTTGACAGATTTATCTGCGTACTAGGAGCACCTAAGGCAATATTAATCAGGGAAGAAATTTTATTAGCGATTTAATGAAGAAGGTAGCGAAAATATTTAAAATTCGCAAATTTCGCACAACAGCTTTTCATCCTCAATCAAACGGATCACTAGAGAGATCACACCACGCGTTAGGAGAATATTTAAAACAATATGCAAACGAACAAAAGTAATGGGATAGATGGATCGGATTAGCAATGTTTAATTATAATACCAATGTCCACGAGGCTACCAAACACACTCCATACGAGCTAGTGTTCGGTAAAATAGCAAGAATTCCGTCGAATGAATTATTAGGTCCTAAAGATAAACTGGTAAACTACAATGATTATCTGATAAACTTAGTTACACAACTCCATGTTATGCAGAAAAATGCTCGCGAAAATGTCATTGAAGCTAAGATCAAATCTAAGAAACATTACGATAAGAAAATAAATTCACAAACCTTCAAACCGGGAGATCATGTATTTTTATTAAAGGGACCTAAACCAGGCAAATTTTGGGATCAATATACAGGCCCCCACGAAATTCTAGAAATATTAAACCAAAATAACGTAAAAATTTGAATAAAGAAAAACAACATATAGTGCACCTTAATCGATTACGAATTTCTCATATAAAATCAGTTCTCAATAACTAAATAAATAATAGTATTAATTATTACTAAATCAAAATTTCAAATGGATCCCCGGATAAGAAAAATCACAACAATAATATTATTAACACTACAGACTCGTAAAACTTACGGGATAATAGGCTATGATTGCGGATCTCCGTTAGCAAATATAACTACTATATCACTACTTAATATCGAGGAATGCGATAGTCCTCCACAAAACATAAATAAGACCCAAAAATTTATACAACTCATCCAAGTCAACGAGTTTAAAAGTAATACAATGTAAGATTGAAGTCGATAGAAGTCGGTTAAAAAATGTGGGATTTTCTCTCACACCATGGATGTTCAAAATGGTAAATACTCGTTCATACAAGAAACATCTTGTGAAGCATGTACACCCTCGGTTATTTCCGAATGGAACATGTTTATATAACAGGATTAAAATCAAACCAGACGATTTCTCGACCCGCCACCTTAGCAGGACACGTAGATAACGACGGAACGTGTCACAGAAGTAAAGGGTGTCCCAAAATTTACGCAAGATTTGAATTTGCCGCCATTTGTGCAGTAAAGTGTTGGTAACCCAAAAAAAAAACAATTTAAGCTGACAGTTTAGGGTTAGTGAAAATGGAGAATTTACACGATAGAACAATGTGTGTTCATTATTGAACAATATTTCAAAAATAATGAAAGTTTTGCGGCCGCAGTTCGAAAATTTCATACAAAATATGGTCGGAATAGTGTTTTAACTTCGTCAACTGTGAAGAGATTAATTGAAAAATTCAGGGAGACTGGATCAATTGGAGACGCCAAACACACTGGTCGTCCAAAAACAAGCCGTTCAAATGTCAATATCGAAGCAGTGCGTGAGAGTGTCGGTGACAATCCAGGAACCTCAATTCGGCGTCGTGGACAAGAATTGCACATTTCAAGAAGCTCTCTACAGCGTATACTCACTAAAGATCTGTGTCTCCATGGTTACAAAATTCAACTAACACAACAACTGAAGCCTAATGATCATGCACAGCGAAGAGAGTTCGTTGAATGGATTATTGAACATCAACAAATGGATGCTGGTTTTTCGAGCAAAATCATCCTAAGCGATGAAGCACATTTTCACCTTGATGGCTTTGTTAATCGCCAAAATTGCCGCTTTTGGGGTACGGAGAACCCACATGTGATTGTCGAAAAACAAATGCATCCACAACGTGTCACTGTTTGGTGTGGATTTTGGGCTGGAGGCATCATTGGACCATACTTTTTTGAAAATGAGGCTGGTCAAGCAGTGACTGTTACTGGTGCTCGATATCGCTACATGATAACACAGTTCTTTCTGCCGAAATATTATAATGGAAGACCTCGCCCGCAGAATGACGCGACGAAGTCGGTTTCTACATCATCGAGTCTACGATGTTCACTTAGACGATATGGTTATCATTTAAGAGGAATGAAGATGGCATCGAGGTATCGTACTCCAGATTCGAGGAGACAGTACGGTCTCAATCGGTCTAAGGGACTGGGGCCGTCTTGTGGAACGACGCTACTCCGACTATCAAGTATATAGATTTCGGAGTAGCGTCGTTCCACAAGACGGCCCCAGTCCCTTAGACCGATTGAGACCGTACTGTCTCCTCGAATCTGGAGTACGATACCTCGATGCCATCTTCATTCCTCTTAAATGATAACCATATCGTCTAAGTGAACATCGTAGACTCGATGATGTAGAAACCGACTTCGTCGCGTCATTCTGCGGGCGAGGTCTTCCATTATAATATTTCGGCAGAAAGAACTGTGTTATCATGTAGCGATATCGAGCACCAGTAACAGTCACTGCTTGACCAGCCTCATTTTCAAAAAAGTATGGTCCAATGATGCCTCCAGCCCAAAATCCACACCAAACAGTGACACGTTGTGGATGCATTTGTTTTTCGACAATCACATGTGGGTTCTCCGTACC
>NW_017305557.1:160772-162007 GCF_001594115.1 Trachymyrmex septentrionalis | reverse complement strand
CCCCTGTGACTTTTTCTTGTTCTCGAAACTGAAGAGAAACATGAAAGGACGACGCTACGCTACGATTGAGGAGATAAAGACGGCATCGAAGGAAGAACTGAACAAGATCACAAAAAATAATTACAGTATCAGGATGCTCTTCGCCCTGATGAAGTGGACTGCAAGGTTCACGAAACGTTGGCATTTCAAAAATGGATCTGGACACGGAGAAAACCCGCGAAACGCATAACTTTTATGTAATAAAAGGTTAAACGCATATTCACAATAAGAACAAAAGAATATAATACAAATAGATATATTTGTGGAATTAACATATAGTATAAACTTGGTATATCAAACGTATACGACTTGGTTATAACATAAATACACATAAGTAACACATCTATCAATTTAACAAATGTAGCACGTAAAGCAGAAAATTCATGATTCAGAGGTCCCAGGTTCAAATTTTACCAATAATAAGATAAATCCAAATAAAAAACATAACATTATGTTATACGTTTAAATAAGATATTTACGGGAGACTTGAATGTAGTAGATATAATGTTTATCAGTTCCACATAATTTTAGTTGCAATAATATCGTGTTTATCGAATACATAGATTCAACTTTTATCAATTCTATATAATTTTTAGCTCGGAATACCCGAATACCCGGATACCCGTCTGTCCTCTCCGTTACCCGTGCATACAGATCTGGACCGGTTCCGCTGGTACACGCTAATTCAGGTACCCGCAGAACCGTGTATGATACGAGTACTCGAGGCACAGTGCGTGATACGGGTACCCGTGGAATCGCATACAATACGGGCCTCAATGCGGGTATATCCACATATATGCTACAGATCATATTTGTGCATAACTTTGTTAATATTAAAGATTTGTGTTTTAGAATCGTGCAGTAATTCTCATTTCGTTTGTAGTTAATTAGTTTAAATTACATTGTAACTTTTAAAATATTCAACTACAAACAAAAGGAAAATCTCTACAAACGATTTTGAATCAAGATATGTTAATAATTTTTCTTTACCTTAAAGTAGAGCAACAGTTATTCTTTTAAAAATCTCTATTTTATTACAAGATAAACTACAAACAATTGCGAACAAAATACTATATATTATATTCATTTTATTGAAAACTTTGTTTATTAATATTCGGATACCAAGTTTACAAATGTATTATAGAGAATTGTATTCTATATATATAATATACATATACGTATATATATATATATAT
>NW_017305557.1:158823-160707 GCF_001594115.1 Trachymyrmex septentrionalis | reverse complement strand
AGAATGACCGCCAAATATTTCATGTGTTAATAGAGCAGACTAAACTGAGTTGAAAAGTCTTTTATCATTTCGCAATTTTCGCAATAAAAAATTTTAATAAGATATTAATTAATAAATATCAATATGAATATTGATATTCATTAATTTTTTACTCAATTATCAACTTCACAGAAAAACAGCAAAAGATAAAAGTTGTTTATTTTTTTCTCATACAGCTCTAAGAATTTTTTCAGAATTTTTTGTCAACTTTTTGGTACTTTATTTTCTTATTGGCAACCGTTTTTATAACATAAGATACTAAAAAATTTTGAAAAAAATTCTCAGAATTCTATAAGGAGAAAATAAGCAATTTTTGTCACTTTCATTTTTCTGTAAAGTTAATAGTACTTTAGTAAAAAAATTATTGAAAACCAATATTCAGCGAAATTTAGTAATTAATATCATGTTAACCATTGCAAAAATTGCAAAATACTAAAGGACTTTTCGACTTAGTTTAGTTTTCCGCTCTATCAGTACACATAATACCTAGCGGTCATTCTTCGGGACACCGTGTGTATTATTGTTACGCCCGCGCTATATTGATTCTCTACGCGCTGAATCATGTCACGAGCGAGACGGATTGACAGGCGGTTTCAAGGAGATGCGGGTCGTCTGACTTTGTTCTGGGTTTCGAGCTGTCTACGCATTTGTGCGAGCTCGCTTCCTTCTCGAACGTAATTCGCCATTTATTAATAAAGATTGTGTCCTTTTTATTCACGTGTCGTTATTTCCGAGAATTCGCATTCGCTTGGGCTGGCGGAATAGTTGCGCCAGCCCAAACAAACGCGTATTAACAATATGGAATTCTTTTTTAAAATATTTGTTTGTAGACCTGGTTAAAGGATCAGTTTGTAAAAAATCGGGGTTTCTTCAGTAATCAAGAGATGTCCTTCAGTAATTAATACATCACTAGATAAATTTGTTTCTTCTGATACAAAAATATTTTTTCTAAGGTTAATATAAATCCCGATTTATTACAAATTGATTTTTCAACCTGATCTACAAACAAACATTTAAAAAAAAGATTCCATATTGTTAAGAACTTAAAAATTGTTAATGACATAGCATAATGAGAAATAAAGCTAATTACACCAATATTATAACAAAGGATAAGGAACAAAAACAATTTTTATTAAAAGTTGTTAGCGACTATCGCAAATAGTTTCCAGATGCTAAAAAAAGAAACTCTTTTGAAAGCATTGTAATTGTTAGAAAATTAATTTTACAGCTAAGTTAACACATTTTTATATTATCGTTGTGTTTTATAATATATAAATTATTCAAAAAATCAATAAAGGAATTTTTAAAAATTAAATTTTTCATACTTTCATACGTTAATCAGCACAATTCCTATTCTTATAATCTAAAATTTTACAAGTATTATTTATCTCGTATATTTGATTCGTAACCTCTTCATTTATTTATAGTTATTAAACCTTTCCTTTATATTTATTTTATTATTTATCTATATATACAATATATATATATATATACATTGGAACACAATTTTAGGTGGTGCCCTAAGAAAAATAATCAAATATCAAAAAAGAAAGACCCGTCGACATATATACCAGAGTTATACTAATTATTTATTTTTATTTTTTAATTATTAACAATACTTTTAATTATTTAAATAAGACGTATAAGGTCTCAAACGATGCAGAACAGCAAAACATACATGTTAAAAAAAAAAGAAGAGTTCTCTAGACCGATTTTTGTGGAAAATACATTTGAAAATCAGTGTTGAGTGTAATATAAGGGAACTCAAATATTTAACGAGCTGTCGGCATGGGTTCCCGTTATCCGAGTTGAAATTTGACAAAAATTATTTTTTTGTAAATTGGA
>NW_017305557.1:156519-158723 GCF_001594115.1 Trachymyrmex septentrionalis | reverse complement strand
TATATATATATAGGATATATAAGGTATCTGAACCAAATAAAGCTCACCTAATTTATTTTTGTTTTAATTTTATTTATAGGGATATTGAAATAAACTTTGTAAGAATAAAATCTTTATTCCAGTAACTTACAAAAAATATATACATCTTTTATGAAAAATATTTTTAAATAAACAAAAAACACAAAACATATTTTTTTTTAAGGCTGACTTTGAGCCTTATTACATCCATATGTATTGTATTTAATATAGCCCGATCACAGATAAACGAAAAATAAATGTTTTTTTTTAAAAAAAACTTTGTTTTTTAAAATAACAAATAACCTTTGGTAACCATCTTTGAAATTTTCTTACTTTATATAACTTTAACTCAATAAATTTTTCTTAATCTCGATAATTTTAACTTAAAAACATTAATAGCATTGAAAATCTGTATCTTATGGTGTAAGTTTCATACATAACTCGTCGTATCATTTATTACATTTAGTACATTGCTTTATATCCTCCTTATGATCTTTTTTACATGCCGTACAATATCAAATAGCTGCTGAAATGGAATGAGTGGTAACTTTAAGTGTTAAAAGTTGATTTGTCTTTCTGTCACATTGCTTCTTGAAGAAATCTTTAGTTACCTTTGCTTTGTAATATAATGCTTTTTTTCTTTGCAAGCTGCCAGCTGAGAAATCTTTACGTATTGGAATTGATATAAATTTTTAGAGCGACGTTTTTGAAATAGTCGATTAATTTTCTTTATTCTTGTTTAATAATTCGATTAACGAAATGTCGTCATCATCACTGACTATTAGAGAATTTACCGCTATGTTTGAAGTTTGATTTCCCATTGTTGGACGCTCTGTTAGAACTGATGGAGCAAAAGCAGAGTCTGGAATGGCTTCAGGATCAAATAAATACAACTCCACAACTCTAAATCCATTTGTTATATTAGATTGAGTCAGGCATTTTTACCACACTTCTGAGAACACTATATAAGCTCGTTTTGTTGAATTTTCTATCTGGATGTTTATCTTGATATTTTCAGAAATTTCTGGTCCTAATGATGCTCAAAAAATCTATAAACTGATTTGTCAAGTGGTTGTAACTCATGGGTGGTATTGGATGGTAAACAATACAGTACAATATCGTATGTCAGCGGCTTCCACAATTATGTAATCAAAGTAAGAGGCAGCACCGTCAAAAACAAGCAGAATCTTTCCAGCAGGTTTGAAAGAAATAAAACGCTTCAAGAATTTTATAAAAGCTCAGTAGTTATGAAGCCTTTTTGTACCATGTTTATTATGTTTCCTGGTGGTAAATTATCAGCGAACTCTGGCTTTTCGCGCTTAAAGATAATCATAGGTGGGATCATCACATTACCTATAGCTGACATAACCAACTACAGTGACGTTTTCAGCATGTTCGTTTGCAATGAAGTGAACGCATTTAGCACCTTTTTGAGCAAAAAAAAATTGGTTATTGATGCATCGTCAACTTATAGCCTTTTTCGTCCATTGAAAATCCTTTTTGGCATATGTTTTATGTCCAGCTCTGTCAAAAAGCTATTAAGCTTATCAAAGTGGTCTTTTATAATAAATTTGTTCAATTTTTAAAAAATTAATTATTGCAAAATGGCAAACAGTACAAAAACTGCTTATATCATCTCATAGAAGACACTTTTTAGTTTGTATTCATGTTTTTAAAATTTTATTTTTACCTTTTGTTTAAGAAATATTGTCTAAAAACAAAATAGTATGACTATATCGGCGACTTTCCTCTAATATTATTCAACTTCCTAATCAATGAAAATGACAAATATTTACATCAATTTTTTAGAATAAATATATTGTTTAGAAACGACACACTTATCAAATAAGGCCCATTAAAATGATCTCTGGGCCTTATTAGATGTCTGAATGAGCACGAGCTTGATCATCATAAATTGTGCCTTCCTTTTCGAAATTTCAGGATTGCTTTTCAGAAATACTGTAAATCATGATCTTCCTGCTATGTACGTAATAGTGTTAAACATATGAGAAATTTCATTTAATGTTTGAATTAAAACTTGTATTCCTGTAAACAGTATGAAATGATGAGAATAAATTTAATTAAATAAGAGAAATTCTACATTCAGTCAAATTAGATCTTAGTGATGAAGTATTTCTGTTAATTATATTAACATTTAAGCACTAAAAACTGCTTTAACAAAAAAA
>NW_017305557.1:148483-156497 GCF_001594115.1 Trachymyrmex septentrionalis | reverse complement strand
ATATATATATATATCTTTCATAAAAATATTTCTAAATAAACCAAAATATATCAACAAAATTAATAAATAATAAACCCAAATCAATATATTAAATGAGCTATAGTTAGGTATAACAAATAATATTTATTATTCACAGATTATAATTTTCTGACAATAAGTTTCAACGGTACGTTTCGACTATACTTAGTCCTCATCAATCGCAAAAATACATAATTATCCCATATATCTAATTACATTAACATATTATGAGGATCATCTCACGTTCAAGTTACAAATAGATAATATAATCAATTTTATAAAGATCATCTCACCTTCTTATTACAAAAGACAATATAACATAATTATATTACAATACATGTAGCAAACTTATTAAATATCAGACGATGTAATGATGAGTCAATTCCAAACCAATTCATCGGTTAATAGCAAAAAAGGGCAATACGAATAAAAGAAGAAATTGTCAGTTTTTTTACAGATGTAGAGAGAGAGAGAGCTTAATGTCAGATTATATAAATGGTTGTATGTACATCCTTAATATTGATAAAAAATTCAAATACATAAAATTGATCAAAAATTGATCAAATCTAGAGATTACAGTTTTTTGTGACTTAAAAAACTATCTTTACCATATTAATATTTAATAAGTAATATTTAAAATAAAGTAATATTTAAAACTATATAGATAAACCAATGATAAATTATAAATTTATGTCTGTATATATAAAAATTTTTGAACAAAAGTACACACAGAATATAACAAATTTCTTTCAAGTTTATATAACCAAATTAACAAATTATAATAAATAAAGTTGTAACTGATTATTAAGAAATAAAGAATAAAGATTATGCACCACTTACATTAGTCACGAAAGCAAAATACAAAAATATATATATTGGTAAGTTTGCAGCAGTCCATTACAAATGTAAAGTATAGAATTTAAAATCGGTTACTTTTAATTGATGCAAGACAGATCCTTACTATGAGAGAATATAAACGAACTGATAATGTATGTATGCCAAAACGTTAAAAGATCTAAAAATAATTTCTCTTATTTAATTAGATTACATACCTAATATTTTAACATCTTCAAAGTTACAGGTAAGCCAATATCTGCCATCCGCAAAATTCTGTGATAAATCTTTTTCTTACTCTATAATAAGAATACTCTTTCGTCCTAGACGCTTTAAAAGTGTGCCTGATTTCATATGATTACACAAGGTCTTACAAGAGCTTACTCCGTTCAACTGCTTTAAGAGCAATTTCCATGAACTCTGTATTCCAATTCTCAGCACGTTTTTTATTTGCGTCTTTTTAGTTTTAGTCATAATATTATCTACAACAACAAAAATAAATATTAAAGTCACTAATTCAGTCAATAAAATCGCAAAACAATCAACAAATTACAAAATATTCAATAAATTGATATTAATTGTATCTATATTAAGGATGCATTTTCAAGCTGACACCGTATAAGCATCAGTTTATCCTTGTTGTCTATCAAATATCAAACAAAGAAAAATAATGTTTACAAGCACTGTAAGCACTAAAAGAAATGCACTCAATGTGAGAGCAAATTATACACAAAAGCAAGCAAAGTTATTATATAGTCTTACATAACTTAACATGTCAAGTTATCAACAAGCTTTGTACGGATTGTGCGACAATATGTCCTGTTATATCAGCAAGTTTTGATATATATTTGCTAATTATCATTTAGTATAATAGATTTTACATCAAATTTGGTACCTTTTCGTTGACAAAATTTATATCAAACGAGTTCTTATTTTGAAGACTTAGATGAGTGGCGACAACTGTTATGGTTATATTATAGTTCAGACATGTAATAAGACCCAAGGGCCATTTTAATGGACCTTATTTGATGTGTTGTTTCTAAACAATATATTTATTCTAAAAAATTGATGTAAATATTTGTCATTTTCATTGATTAGGAAGTTGAATAATATTAGAGGAAAGTCGCCGATATTGTCATACTATTATATTTTGTTTTTAGACAATATTTCTTAAACAAAAGGTAAAAATAAAATTTTAAAAACATGAGTACAAACTAAAAAGTGTCTTCTATGAGATAATATAAACAGTTTTTGTAATACTGTTTGCAATTTTGCAATAATTAATTTTTTTGTAAGATAAACAAAAATGAGGGTCTGACAAAATGAGCTCCAAAACTGACACAATATAGGCAGTAATGCTACGTATATCTATTTTTTTCTTTTACAGGAATTATCTGCATAAATACCTACAAGTGAATATATAGGGTGTTTGGAAATTAGTGATAAGTCTTTTACACAGGGACAGAATAGACTAAACTGAGAAGAAAAGTCCTCTACGTAGGCTGCTGGAAAAGTTTCTGCAAACAATATGAAAAAAACCATGTAAAATTCGGTAAATGGTTTTATTGTTTTTCGAAGTATTCGCCTTTAAGATCGATACATTTTTACATACGCTCGAACCAATTTTCGAAGCATTTTTTCCACTCTAAGGCTGTAACCTCAGAAATCAGTGTACAAAATGTTTCAACAGCTGCTTCAAGCGACTCAAATCGCTCACCACGCATCTTATTTTTAATGTTTGGGAAACAAAAAGAAGTCATTAGGTGATAAATCAGGTGAATACGGACAATAAGTCATCAATTCGACATTATTACTGGATAAAAAATCAACAATTTGACGTGCTATGTAACAGCTGACGTTGTCATGATGAAGGATGATGCAACGATTTCGGTTTGTTCTACGCAATTCATTTATGTCTTCTGGCAAACAAATTGTTGTATTGGGTGGATCCATATATTCGTTCGGTTTTTGAAGGCTAAAATGAAATAAGTTTTTTTCATACAAAGGATGAATTTTAATCAATAATATATTCTCCGTTTTTGTTGATGACCTCTTGCCATCTTTCCAACAATTTCATTATTCCGCTCTCATAGAAGGTCTGGGGCTTAGAGACGAAAAACCGGTCGAGGTACATTTTCACAGCTGTCTGAAAAGAGCGGACTGTCACTTTTCCAAAACATATTTGGATTGCCCGATTAGGCAACCAGAACCGGAGATATTCGGAAAAAATTTGCACTACTAACAAAAACCGAACGAATACATGGATCCATCCAATATATCAATCAGTATTTACAGTCCTTCGATCCTCTAAAGCCACGGTTGTCACATATCCGGTATAGAAGAAACAAGCAATCATTTGCTTGGCAGCATTGCGTGCACGAACAACTTTTGTTGGTTTCGGTTCATTTTGAAATACCCAAACAGTGGATTGTTGTTTACTTTCGGGCTCATAGAGCGAATAGATCCATGTTGTCCCCAGTAACGATGTTGTAGACCAAATTTGACCGACTTCGGTTGAATTTCTTGAGTATTTCTTTGCTCCATTTAACACGAGCCTGTTTTTAAGCTTCGGTCAAATTGTATGGGATCCAACGACTGCAAAGTTTCCGTACGCTCAAGTAATCATGCAAAATCGTATGTATTGCTTTCATGTAAATGCCTAAGGATGCCTGAATCTCGCGGTATGTTATATGCCGGTCTCGCTCAATCATTTCACGCACAGCATCAACATTAGTGGCAACAGACGTGGATGGACGACCTTCACGGAATTCATCATTAAGAAAGATACGTCCACGCTGGAATTCGGCAAACCAATTATAAACAGTCCTATTGGATGGTGCTTCATCCCCAAAAGTCAAATGAAGTCGATCGATGCATTGTTTCGGAGTTAGATTACATTTGTAATCGTAAAAAATCATTGCCCGAAAATTTTCATGCGAAATTTCCATTTTCTTACGAAATAACTTCTTTTAAAATACTATGCAAACAAAACTAGTTGGTTTGGGTACAAACTGTTAATTGAATTATAGGTTAAAAACGTCTAATTTACGGATATGATAGTAGCAAAACGTTGGCGTCATTGGAAATAATATATTGCAGAAACTTTTCCATCAGCCTACGTATATTTAAGAGATCCTTTTCGCCCCCTGCAACATTACCTCCTGCAATACCATCTTTTGTAACATCACTTTCTGCAACACTACTTCTTGCAGTAGTACTTTTGCAACATTATCTCTTGCAACATTATCTCTTGCAACATCAAATAATCAAATGTATCTTGAAATATTACCTGGATAGGGCTGCCTAGCGCAGTAAGCCGCGCGTTTGCTGTCGCTAGGCACGTAATGTCTAGAGACGGCAATTGCCGCTTATAAACAACGTGCTTAGCGATGCGACGGCGGACGCGCGCCTCGCCGCGCGGGGCGGGTACTATTCTGG
Organism: Trachymyrmex septentrionalis; assembly: GCF_001594115.1. Classification (NCBI taxonomy): domain Eukaryota; kingdom Metazoa; phylum Arthropoda; class Insecta; order Hymenoptera; family Formicidae; genus Trachymyrmex; species Trachymyrmex septentrionalis. The sequence goes on along the minus strand of NW_017305557.1, from coordinate 152,207 downwards.
AGCGCGCTTGCATTTGGCGGTGGGCTGAGCAAATTTAGCTCTCTCTATTTTCATAAGTTAATAACTCGTTAACCCCCCATTGCGACAATTGTAAAATGGTAGAGAACTTTTCTTCTCAGTTTAGTCCATTCTGCCCCTGTGCAAAAAACTTATAACTACTTTTTAAACATCATGTACATAAAATTTTCCAGAATCTTTTCACTTTGTTATAAAACATTTTTATATACATATTTACTTTATTCTGTTCTGCAAGATGCAAAAATGTAACGCAATAGTTTTTCCACATACGATTACCTTTGGCTTCAATAGAGCTATTTGACATTATAATGCAATATTATAAACATTAGTTAGCGAAACATTAGTTACAAGTTAGCTTATGGTCTGTTTTACCGACAGGTGTGGCGGTTTTTACTGCATCCCAAGTTTAAATTTTAAATTATATTATGAAAAAACTACTACGAGAAAAAATAATGTAAATAATACTGATTTAAGAAACTACAAGCATTTAAGACGATATTATCAATAATATAGTCACTATTACTTAAACAATTTGCAAAAGAAGATCGTAAGAATTTTATTTTCGCATTCGTTTTTAGCTGATTTGATATAGAAATAAGCCACAAATATACGAATTATGAGTTTGTACTTCTTAAATTAGATAAACAGATCATATTATTAGTATTAAGATTTTATTTTTTTATATTATTTATATTTTATTAATAAAGTGCAATAGTTACTTTCTGAGAAATAAAGGAGCGTCGCTTTAGGAGACCTATGTCAGTATCGGCGACTTTCCTCTACAACATGTTATAATAAATTACAAAATATTGTATATGTAATGAACTTTCTGAAATACTTACGATTTATTACAGCGGATTTTTATAAAAACGTCACAAATATCCATCTTGTCACAAAGTTTATATTATACTAAAGAAACGAGTTGTTGCCGATTCTAGTTCTCTCTAGGCTTCTTTTTATCGGCTCTATGATACATCTTTTAGGGTGCATTCCGAGTTACGCATGATGTATGGTTTTATCCTTCTTTATTATTTGGTGAACAACAAAGACAAATGATGCATCATGCGTTTCATGTGAAACTCAAAACGCACCCTTAAGCATGTAATTAAGGCATAAAGCCAACATTTATGAGCCGGTAATTTAAAAAATGAGCCATATTTTGTACTAGGTCTTTTTCGACTCAGGTACCTTATATATATATAGTAAGGTATCTAAGCTGATAAGGCCCACCTAATTTATTTTATTTCTTTAAAGTTCTATTTATAGGGATATTGAAAAAAAATTATAAACTAAGTCAGAATCAAATCTTTCGTTCATTTCCGAAAATAAAATATATTTTTTATATAAAATATGTGTAAATAAACAAAAGAAAATTTGTTAAACATGACATTGGGCTTATTATAATGCATTGACAATGAGCCTTATTACATGCATTCACATTGACCTTATTACATGCATATAAATACAATATAATAAGGCTCAAATTCAAAGTAAATTAAAAATAAGAAAGAAAGTAGGGTAAGGTCGCCTATTATGGGCTCCTAATATGAAATAGCGGGGTTTCTGCTAAACTAATAGCATGTACGAGGTCTGTTCAAAAAGTATCGCGAATTTTGAATTTCCGCGGGTTACGTATATTCGATTTTCGATTTTTTGTGGCGTTATATTGGTACTCATGTCTCTCACTTATGCCGACAAATTCGGCCATTTTGAATGTTCAGTTAATTTTTGACAGCTGCTTTGCTTGCACGTGTTTTGGCTCGTCTTCGATTTTTGCCTATTCCAAAAAATGGATCAAAGAATCTGTATCAAATTTTGTGTGAAAAACAAAATTAAGTGCGCGGACGCATTCCGAATGTTGACTGTGGCATATGGTGAAGCTATCTTGAACCGAAGCAACGTTTATCGGTGGTACAAAATGTTCTCAGAGGGCCGAGAAGATGTGAACGACGAAGAGCGTGCCGGACGCCCGAGCACGTCAACAACAGACGAAAACATTGATGAAATGAAGAAAATAGTATTGGCCAATCAGAACGGTCAATAAGGAATATTACTTGCAAGTTATGCGCAATTTGCGCGAAGCAATCCGCTAGAAACGCCCGGATTTGTGGAAGAACAAAAATTGGCTTTTGCACCATGATAACGTCCCTGCTCACACATCGTTGCTTGTGCGCGAATTACGATAAAACTTAAATATATTATATTTCCTGTAAATTTGACATGAAGGCAAAAATTTAAGTTACAAATTGAATAAATTACAAACTTTTAAAAAAAGGTATCTCATAATAGGTGACTTTACCCTAAACATTATCTTTCTAAATCAGTTCTAAAATGATTATTAATCTAAAAAAAAGAAAATTCCTTAGGACTTACTCTATTCTCAAATATTACTATTATCTTTAATTTTGTTTGTAATTCACTCTTTAATCTTTGGAAATTTCTAGCAATTTGAATGCAATTTCGGCTTCTTAAAAGATATCAGCATCGAAAATCGTTATTCTCTGACGTAAACTCTACACATAACAAACAAATAATAATGACTATAATAATAATTACATAAATAGGCCTGATTTAATAAGTACATTGTTTTAAAAAAATATTATACTTATTTTAAAAAATTTATTAGTTATTTTCCATAGTTAGGAAATTGAATAATATTGTAATAAAATTATGAATTACAATAAATTATGAAATATTGTATACTAATAAATCTTACAGCAGATTGTTATAAAAATGGCTCATGTCACGCATAAGTTTTTGTTGTGTTAAACAAACATGATGCTACCGATTCCAATTCTTTAATCTCTTTTTATTTATTTCCTGAGGCACGTTTGTAGAGAGTTTTCCTTTCGTGTGTAGTTGAATATTTTGAAAGTTACAACATAATTTAAACTAATTAGCTACAAACGAAATGAGAATTACTACAAACGATTCTAAAACACAAATTTTTAAAATTAACAAAGTTACGCATAAATATCTGTAGCATATAGCAAATATCCGTATTGAGTACCCTTATTATACACGATTCCACGGATACTCGTATCGTACACGGTTCTGCGGGTACCCGAATTAGCGAATACCCGCGGAACCGGTCCAGATCCGTATGTAGGTCCGCGAGCGTATCCGCATTTTACGTTATCCGGTCCCTTTTCCACGCTCAAAATTTTAATTGCGATAATAAATATCGCGTTTATCAAATACGATTTTAATGGGTTGAAAAATAACGTTAGAAAGCTGAATATATTTAGTATATGACCATGTCTATTAGCCTAACATTACAACTAGAATTAGACCTCCTGTAAATGTTTAATTGAAAGATACGAGTATAATATACCATCTTGTGTTTATTGGGAAAGAAGGATTATATCGGACATATGAATTTGAAATTATCGCAACGTAAAAAATTTCCGTATTTCTGTTATGTTTTATCATAATTAATTCATAGAGTTATTATTAATTCACATAATTTTTATTCATTAATAAAGGTTATAATATTTTTTAATAATTTTTTAAAATGTAATATTATTCGAAATTTCTTTTACGTAAAACGACCTGAGATATCACACGTAATAAAATTTTGACGAAGTACATACAGAATTATTGCATGTTGCAGGAATGTTGCATAGATTTTGCAGCAAATTGCTTCAAATTCTGTGCTGTATGAGTATTTTTCAAATATAGTTTTAATGAGACAATTAAATATATA
>NW_017305557.1:141439-148383 GCF_001594115.1 Trachymyrmex septentrionalis | reverse complement strand
TAATTGCTCATAACTCCATTAAAAATTGTCGTATCGTATAATTTAAAAAAGAGATTTTTAAAGCTGAAACTTTACTCTATTAAGATATATTTATATTGTTGATAAGAAAGTAATTGCGGTTTTTACTGATAGATGTCTTTTAAAAAAACGCGATGACTTTTTACTTAACCTAATATTTTGTGTGCTCCCCCCTCCCCCATTCTATACATTTTTTAATTAATAATTCAATAAAAGTAATAATATCAGACTCCAAAGAATAAATCAAAAGATATGAGAAAATAGTCAAATGTGATCCAACACAAGGTATAAAGCCAAAAGATGAAGAAATTAATTTTTTAAACAAAACGGTGTTCTAAACTAAATTGTCATCAATTCTTTTTAAACAAGTCAATATATAATGAATCTAACATATCACTATCACTTTGTAAATTCAATCCTTTTTTTGTTTGTTAATAAATATCATCTCAGAAATTAATCTTTTATTTAATAATTTTTCTTTTTTTAAAATTTTGATTTTGTCCCATTCGAAATCATGATTAGAACTAATTCTATTGTATGTTCTGTAATTACGGAATGTTAGGGTGTGTTTCTGTTAATATGATTGCAGTGTTCACTTATTTTAGTTTTTAATAGTTTTTTTGTTCCTATGTGTGATGCCTCACAATCTCAATCCTGTATACTACGTTTGAATGTATAATAATAATGTAAGTCTTCTTCTTCTTCAAGTGCCATACAATATCTTAGCGTCTCCCTCTCATATAACTTTGCGTGCACACTGATCATACACAACGTATATGGAATCTACAATTTAAATGCCGATTCCGAATGACAATTTTTAGTAGGGAGATTTCCTGGGCAAGTATACTATTCGGTAGTTTGCCATTGCCTTCCGAGAGGGATTACGAGTGTACGAAAATTTGTTGATTCTGCCGAGGATTGAACCCGAGATCTTTAGTATATCAGACCAGCTGCCTGCTACACCATGCTCGCGCTCAATAATGTATAATAGTTAATCGGTCTTTTTGTGCTCTGATAAACGTGCTTAATTTATTAGCTTTTATGCTAAACATATTGCTTAGTTATTTTTGAAAAAGTTTTTAAGTTATCATTGATAAAAGATACATACGGCGTCGTGAAATAATTTATTTTTGGATTATTGTTAGAATTAGTGCTATTATCACGACAGAGTACTGCTACTATCACACCAAGTTCCACAAAAAAAATTTTGATCTCATCGTTAAAGTACTCCTAAAAATGGATATCAATTAGATTTTATTTTAAAAAGTATTAGAAAAAGATTACTTACGAAATTTAAACAGTTAAATATTTTTTAAAAAATTTAACAAATAATTGCACTAACTCTAACAATAATCTAAAAATAAATTATTTCAAGACACCGTACCTTTAATCAATAACAAATTTAAAAACTTTTTCAAAAATCAGACTTTGTAAAAAACATTTATAAACTTTAAAAACTGCTCCATTAATTCCAGCTTTATATCCAACATCTATGAAATACGTAAAGTACCTGAGCCGAATAAGATCCACTTAATTTATTTTATTTTTAAAAAATTTTACTTATGGGAATATTGAAATGAACTAAGTAGCAATCAAATCTTCATTTACTCACAAAAATATATTGTTTATAGAATATCTGTAAATGAACAAAAACAATCTTGTTAAATTTTGATATAAATATAATAAGGCCCAAATAAAAATAAATTAAAAATAACAAAGAAAGTAAACGTTATCTTTTTAAATCAGTTTAAAAATGATTATTAATCATAGAAAAGAAATTCTTTAGGACTTACTCTATTCTCAAACGTTACAATTATCTTTAACTATGTTTGTACAATATTATAATTAACTCTTTAATATTTGGAAATTTCTAACAATTTGAATGCAATTTTGGCTTCTTCAAAAATAATAGCATTAAAAATCATTATTCTCTGGCGTAAACTCCATACATAACAAACAAATAATAATGACTATAATAATAATCACATAAGTGGGCATTATTTAATAAAGTACATTATTAAAAAAAAATACTTATACTTATTTAAAAAAATTGATTTATTTGTTATTTTCCATAGTTAGAAAATTGATATTATAATGAATCATATAAATTATGAAACTGGTAAATGTTGCGGATTGTTATAAAAATAACTCATACACACAAATTTTTGTTGTGTTAAACAAACATGTTATTATCAATTCCAATTCTTTAAATCCCTTTTTATCTATTTTCTATAACATATCTTTTAAACATATACCTAGTGCAGACGTAGAGTGAGTTTTAAAGTAATAAATTTAAAAGTGAGCCTTGTTTAGAGCTGGACTTTATTCAGTTCAAATACCTTACATCTTATTTATTAAAATATATCTCTATTTTATAGATACTGAATAAAAATTGTATATAAAACTTGAGAAAGATAGGAAGTAAAATACAATAGTAATAAAATAAATATTTTTTCTTTTAAAGTCGTTTACGTATATGGAGTACATGATGAATTTAATGTTACAATTATTGCAAAAGCTTTTTGATGTATTAAAATTAACGTTAAATACAACATCACTTAATCGACGTGTGACGTCATTTATGACCGAATAACGATCGATTGACAAAATAACGAAAAATTGCTACTTGTGTTTAATTGAATATTAAAAATCAGATTATTTGAATAATTCATATAACTAGAATTTGAGTAATCGGACAATCCGAATTTTAATAGTCGGGATAATTAGGTAATTTAAACGTTTATAATTTCAGTTCGTAGTATTTGGTGGAATATTACAAACAGAAGCAAAGATGCATTCTCACTCACTGTAGCAGAGTAACATAAGCCACTGCATTGCTCTCGACAAAAATCGGGAAATATTTAACCTTCTTTTCTTTCAAACTGTATCAATTTCAATTTAGATAAACAAAAATTATTAACGTGCGTTGTAATCTATATGACGACAAAATTGTGGTTCGCTGATGAGACAGCCGACCAGACTGACTAAAGTAACGGCTTGTACTTTCTTATTTCTTGTGATAGAGCTGGTGGGAGTATGGAGTGAAAGAGTACGATGACCTCAATAAAAATGTAAGTATGGTTATTTGCTGCATTTTACAGTTGTAAGTAAACATTTTTTTTATGTTTACTTATAACCGAAAACTTCTTACAACAAAATTTTTTTAATGAAAAACCAAATAATTGAAAAATTTATGTTTATAATTACGCGTGCAATTACGTCTTGGAATTTATAATTTCATTACGACCTTACAGTTGTATTTTAATCTTTTAATTAAATAAAGATGAAACAAATGCTGCCATCTTTATTCTAAATTATCAAAGTAATAGTTAAACCCAAGTAGTACCTATTTGTATTTTCACTTAAGAAACAATGATATCACATATCATGTGTGTAATCTTCTAACTCAATCTAAATAATACGTATTCTCTAATCTAGAAAAATACATACAAATAAAAGTATTTAATTGACATAAAGAAATTTTTAATATAAAAATAACTTTTTGCCGCTAGCAAATTTGACTTGATCTCTGTGCCAAGTTTTTTTACATTAAAAATGATCACAGTTCTCGTATCGTTTGCGTCAAACAGTGAGTTACGCCGCCCCTGGCTACCTTATATGCGTGCCGTCATTCGCTAACTATTCCTTATTATAATTTGAAAACCAAGTTTCAACCAATTTCTGGTAAAGGAAAAATCGTCTTAAAATTAAGTCAGAAATATGAAATTTTAAGGACAAACTTTATTTTGAATGACTCTATATATTTATATACAAAACGGAAAACTGAGGTATCTCCTTTTAACACGGCCATGGAATGTCTTCTGCAATGAAATTTATTTTTTCCTAACATTTCGAAATTACTAAAATTATTAGTAATATTACTAGTATTTAAGATTAAGATACCTCCTGAAAGGACTTTTTCAAATTTTTCAACTTAAGACAATTAAAAAATTATATGCGAAATACACAATCGCGGAAGATCGTCTTAATGGCATGGCTCTTATGTCAATTCACAAAGACATTATCGTCAATTCTGAAGGAATATTTAAATTATTTCAGGAAAAAAGTCATCGCATAATTATTTAACTTTGAAAAAAATTTCATAGAATAAGAGACAAAGAACTTTACGTTATTTATATATAATATATTATTCTTATTCTATTCATATAAAAGGGAATGTTTACATAAAAGTTACGTAATGTTATGTAATAATAATATTAAAGAATTAAACATTTTGCTTTAGTATTGTTCTTCTTTAAAAAAATTTCTTTAAAAAAATAAGAAAAGTTTTCTTGTGTACAAAACATAACATTTTTCCTCTTTAAAATGAAGTACAAGGAGATATTAAAAGCTGTAAAAATATCCAAATGAGATTCATTAACTTTAAAAATTGTTGTAAATATTACAACAAAATTGATGCCGTAACGTTCTTTTTAATACAATACCAAAATCCTTCTTTTTTTTGTTCTCACTCCATTTGCATGGTTTGTTACATCCTGGGTTGATAGAAGATAGTCTCTAAAAAAAGATCCACGATATATCCAGAGATCATTAATTAGATATGTAATTTAATATTTAAAAAATGTGTCGTTGAGAAATAGTGCACATAATGATATAAAAATGAAAAGCTTTAGACACACAGCGTCATTAATCAGTCAGACAATACAACCCTGATAAAAAAATCCGATAAAAATAAGAAACGATTAAATTCTTATAAGACTTTATCGTCATTTATAAAGCTTATCGTAGGTATTTTTCAAGTTAGATACAACTGTCGTTTTGAATTGATTTTTATAATATCTGGTTTTAATCATTCTAGATCAATAGAACCGGTAAAAAATTTTTTATACTTTAATATATATAATAGAAATAACATAGTAATGTAATAGCATAAAAAATAATTACAGGGATAATTTTCACATTGTTCATTTTAGATTTATACATATAATATTCATGAATGAAAAATTTTTGACCGGACATGCTCCTACTTATTCTTACCCGCTCCTGCTATTATAGGAACAGATAGGAGCATGTTGGAGTACGACGCGTATTTATTATAAACACAAATGGTACTATTTTTTATTATTTATACAAACTTACCTTTTTAAAAAAAGGTAAAAATACCGCTAAGCATACGGATTTCGTTGCTTTTCCGAAAGAATTCTCTGCGCGTACAAATTTTATGTTGTAAAAATTTCTATCTGTTTGTGCAAGTTAATAAAATTTACTGTCGTCAGTGTAAAAGAATCACACGAGTCTTTCAATCACTCGGTGTTCCGCTCCTCCTTCTGAGTCGCTACACATAATATTATTTATTGTTATGTGGGAATGGTTGTGTGTATTACGATGCCGTAGAGCACATAGGTGTATTCGGGAAGACATTATTAACGCTATTTGTGTCATTCTATCCTCGTTTAATAAACAATGAAGTACCTCTTCAAACGCACCGAATATGCTATGCATCACAATTTTTAACTACATTAAAAATTATAAATTAACCAAATATTTTATACTTACATATCCGTCCGCTGTCTGTCAAGTGAGACAGGAAAATATAATGCATAGTATTTTTTAAAAAAAGGAATTTTAATTTAAATAATATTAAAAATACGAATATTAAAAATAATGTAATTATTTTAATTTTTAAACTTATTTACAAGTATGTAAAATTATATGTGGAATTTATAACAAATTCAAAAACATATATAAGATGTACATATTTGAAAAATAAAATTTACTAAAAACAAAAACAATTATATCATTTTATAATAATATTAATTGCATAAAACATCTTACATTACAAATAGCAAGCTAACATTATTTGTTGTCATTTTGACATCAAAATGATGATAAATAATGTCAACTTGCTATTTGAGATTACGTAAGCACATACGTAGATTCGAATATGGTGTTAACTCTCCACTTTTCGTCACATGACATTTTGTAGTTCGCTACTTCCGTGTTACGACCATGGTGGCGCTGAAAATTGTCCCTCTCTTTCCAAGAGAAAAGTTTGGACTCTGCCTCTCGCCTAGCAGCAAATCTACGCAACGCAACTACTGTAACGTATCTACGTAACAACTAGAAATCCTTCACTCACGACCTCCAGGTGAATCGCTTTTGTCGACATGTACACGAAAATTCATATGTAAACTTTAATCCGATATTTATTACGGAACTTCCTCTCCTTAACATAAAACAGGCCGCAAAAATCAACTCCGCGATATACGCGAACGGTATAGCTGCGCGTACACAAACCGCGTACACAATGGAGGTTTCCCATTTTATACTCGATCGTTAGTATAGAAACAAAAACAGCGCGTACATTAGCGGATGATCTTTCGCACCTGCGGCAACCAAAATTTCTAATGAATAATATATAATGTTGCCTGTATGCCTACATGATGGTCCTTTTCGTGTGCTTCGCGGATGATGCAATCCGTCACTGTTGACAATGTCGATTGGAATCACGAGTTCTGAGAGGCGGCCTCCAATGCACATTAACCGTTCTTATCTAAAAATGGGTTTAGATTCGCGAATTGTTTTTATTCTTCGAGACTTTCATTATTCAATATTTTAATTTAATGTCAAATCGGTTAACTTACAATAATTTTAACACTCGAATCTCGGATTTGTTAATTTTCTCTGCGCCTAATGGTCTAGTACCTATATTTCTTAGAACTTCGACGCAAAGACAATAATACGAGGTCTGGCTATTAAATAACGAGACTGCTTATGAAAAAGAGTTTTATTTTAAAAATTATTCTACAATTGAATGCTCCCCTTCAATGTACTCCCCTCCCCTCGCCACACACCGTTCCATTCGTTTTTTCCATTGGTCAAAGCAATGCTGGAAGTCTTCTTTTGTAAGAGCATTTAGGAGCTCCGCCGATTTTCGCTTCACCTTTTCCATCGACTCGAACCGG
>NW_017305557.1:136058-140683 GCF_001594115.1 Trachymyrmex septentrionalis | reverse complement strand
TTTTTTTTAATTTAACGAGAAATTTCACATTGATCCGTTGCTCGTGTTTTTCGTCACACATTGTTATCGACACGAGAAAAAAACAAGTTCGTTTCTAACCTCTATAGAAAAAATACTACTACTGCGACAAAAACGTGTTTTCGTACTGGAATAGTAGACACTTCCAGCTATCCAACGCTGCATTCGTTTCCCACCCTACCCCTCTAGGACGCCTTCTGCGCGCGCAGTCTCGTTATTTAATAGCCAGACCTCGACATTCATGTTCTGATCATATTGACATCCGTATTTATCTGGAGACTTAATTAATTATCTTTATTATGTTCAGATTTTCACTCGAGTGCTACCCAAGTATCACTCTATTCTTGTTATTTATTGAATGTTAAACAAGGATGACATAACACCCGGAAAAGAAAGAAGAGAATTGTGGCTGTGAGGGGGGGAGGGGAGGGGGAATTGGTCAATAATCGGGAGAATGGTTTTCCATATTTTATTTATGTTGTAGTTATCTCTATTTAGATTGTTAGGATGTTTCTGTGTCTCTATGGCTTCTTTATACTTTCTTGGAAAGTATGAAGTAATGTTGGCTATTGTGGTCGTTTTATCAAACAGTATTTGATGTCCTGTTTCGATGTTGTGTTCTGATAATGCTGACTGCGTGACGTGTTTTAGCTTGACATCACGTTGATGTTCTTTTATCCGTAGATTGACCATTCTCCCTATCGTTTGATACTATCTTTATTATTATTTGCTTAATCCAAATGGTACTATCTTTAATTTTTATAGAATGAAACCTAAGTATACGTATATCTTGAAGGATCTTTCTATTCCAATCTGAATGATTTAAATTTCTCTTAAATGAAATTATTATATCACAATTCATTCAAAGATTTTCTCTTCCAACTGAAATAGTGGTTATTTAATTCTTCTTCAAAATATTATACAAAAACATTATCATAAAATTGCGTTATCTTGCTCAATTTAAGTGTTATCACAAAAAAAGTAAAGAGTTAACCGTATAAAACAAAATAATTTAATTTAAATAGAAAAATGTTTCATGTAAAAACTTGGTGCTGCTAGATCAAATAAAAAAAACTATAAAAACAATTTAAAATTAGAATTAATAAAAATAAATAATAAAAGGTAATTATAATTTAAAAGTAATAATAAAAGTAATACTAAATTTAATCTGAACTTTACACTGAATAAGAATAAAGTTTACTATTTATTTCTCTTTCATAACGCATGTTTCACAAATCGAAATTTATTGTTCTTAGACTTAAACTTGATAGTATTCACAACGTTCATAGTTCCATCTACATAGGATGGGTAGAGAAATTTCTTACGGAACAGAATTGTAGTGAACTCAATTTTCTAGTAAGAAATCCATTCCGTCGTTTCAATTCCGTGTACATGGTATGGCACTCTCAGGGGGCCGAAACAAATGGGTTTTCGATTACACGATTTCTGATAGGTTGAAATCGTTTATTCTTTATTCCTTATTCCTTCTATTGTGCGCAGGGCCTTAATCAACATGCTGAGGCGTGCTCAAATTCTCACTTGGGTGTTTTCCGGGTGTTATGTCATCCTTGTTTAACATTCAATAAATAACAAGAATAGAGTGATACTTGGGTAGCACTCGAGTGAAAATCTGAACATAATAAAGATAATTAATTAAGTCTCCAGATAAATACGGATGTCAATATGATCAGAACATGAATGTCGTATATACGAGGTCTGGCTATTAAATAACGAGACTGCGCGCGCAGAAGGCGTCCTAGAGGGGTAGGGTGGGAAACGAATGCAGCGTTGGATAGCTGGAAGTGTCTACTATTCCAGTACGAAAACACGTTTTTGTCGCAGTAGTAGTATTTTTTCTATAGAGGTTAGAAACGAACTTGTTTTTTTCTCGTGTCGATAACAATGTGTGACGAAAAACACGAGCAACGGATCAATGTGAAATTTCTCGTTAAATTAAAAAAAACTCCGACTGAGTGCTATAAGTTGTTGAAAGAGGCCTATGGTGAGAATTCTCTATCTCGTGCGCGTGTTTTCGAATGGTATAAACGGTTTTCTGAAGGCCGAGAGAGCACCGAAGATGACCAACGTCCAGGTCGACCTGTCTCTGTTTCAACTCCGCAAACAGTGACCAAAATCAATGAAATTGTGCGCGGAGATCGTCGTATGAGCATTCGGATGATTGCTGAGACTGTAAACGCCGATAAAGAAACTGTCAGAAAAATTTTACATGACGAATTAAACATGAAGAAAGTCTGTGCGAAGTTGGTCCCAAAAAATTTGACCCCTGACCAAAAGCTCGTCCGTCAACAGATCTGCTCAGATTTTCTTGAGAGGTTAGATGAAGAGCCTGAATTGATGGAAAACATCATCACTTGCGATGAAACCTGGATATTCCAATACGATGTTGAAACTAAGCGGCAATCCATGCACTGGAAAACTCCTGCATCGCCAAGAATGAAAAAAGCAAGGATGTCGAAATCAAAATTTAAAGCCATGCTAATCGTTTTTTTCGACATCAACGGCATCGTGATGACTGAATGGGTTCCAGAGGGTCAAACTGTAAACCAAACTTACTATTTGACAGTTTTGGCAACACTGCGAGAGCGAGTTCGTAAGAAACGGCCGGAGTTGTGGAAAAACAAGTCGTGGATCTTACACCAGGACAACGCACCTGCCCATAACGCGCTGTCTGTGAAGCGTTATTTAGCCGCTAGAGGCACTCCAGTGCTCGAACACGCGCCGTACTCGCCTGATTTAGCACCCTGTGACTTTTTCCTGTTTCCGAAGATCAAGTCTGCCTTAAAAGGAACCCGGTTCGAGTCGATGGAAAAGGTGAAGCGAAAATCGGCGGAGCTCCTAAATGCTCTTACAAAAGAAGACTTCCAGCATTGCTTTGACCAATGGAAAAAACGAATGGAACGGTGTGTGGCGAGGGGAGGGGAGTACATTGAAGGGGAGCATTTAATTGTAGAATAATTTTTAAAATAAAACTCTTTTTCATAAGCAGTCTCGTTATTTAATAGCCAGACCTCGTATAGTATACAGAAAAGCAAAAATGCAAATCAAAATTAAAATGAGTACATAAAACACAATCGGTAATGTCCCTGTATATGTGATTTTCGATGCGAAGGAATTCATTTTCTTATGTTCCATACTGAATCATACACACTGGATCCGACATGCATCATATAACGTTCTGCAACCAATCAAAAAGCAGAATTTTATTTCGTGTCGATACGAAGCGAAATTCTGTTTTCTGATTAGTTGTAATGCGTCGTACGACGCACGTCGGATTCAGTGTGAATCTAGTAATTGATCCGAAGGAATTTATTTTCCTATATCCCATTGATCTATATATCTATATATTTCGTGTACGAGAAAAAATCAGCGAGCTTTCCTCGTCTATTTTTTGTTCGTAATTTTTACGTTTTTCTCCTTCCTCAGGCTCTCGATACAATCGACGTGGAACTCGCTCTTTCGATATAACAGGCGTGGAACTCGCGCGCGGTCAAAGTTTTACGATGTTTACATTATCATCGTGCGCAGACAGTAATCTTTTATTTCTCACCAGTGCAGAAGGTATGTTCAACACACAAAGTATCGTGCAAACTGATTTCTACCCACTGCTTTCACAGTTTTTCTCTCACGCATTGCATCGTTTATTAAATCAGTGATATTCGAATTTTTCACGACGTTACCATCTACGAGGTCTGTTCAAAAAGTATCGCGAATTTTGTGTTTTTTCAAAAATTATTTATTTTTTCATGAATATTTTGTCCCCTTCAAAGTAATCCCCCCCCCCAAAGTAATCAGATATTATACACTTGTGCCAACGTTTTTTCCAATCCTCGAAGCACTTCAAAAAATTATTTTTTGTGATCTTGTTCAGCTCCTCCTTCGATGCCGTCTTTATGGCTTTATGGCTCGTGCGGCAGCTTCCATTGGGATGATTAAGCTTTGGTTTCCACGTCATAACCATAAACCCATGATTCGTCACCAGTTATGACCCTCTGGAGCAAATTTGGGTCGTCGCGGACAGAGTCCAACAGCTCCTTAGCAATGTTAATGCGATGCTGTTTTTGGTCGAAATTGAGCAATTTTGGTACGAATTTCGCGGCGACCCGTCTCATGCCCAAATCATTGGTAAAAATCGAATGGCACGAGCCAATCGATATGTTTAGGTCCTCAGCAACCTCTCTAACGGTGATTCGACGATTGGCCAATACTATTTTCTTCACTTCATCAATGTTTTCGTCTGTTGTTGACGTGCTCGGGCGTCCGGCACGCTCTTCGTCGTTCACATCTTCTCGGCCCTCTGAGAACATTTTGTACCACCGATAAACGTTGCTTCGGTCCAAGGTAGCTTCACCATATGCCACAGTCAACATTCGGAATGCGTCCGCGCACTTAATTTTGTTTTTCACACAAAATTTGATACAGATTCTTTGATCCATTTTTTGGAATAGGCAAAAATCGAAGACGAGCCAAAACACGTGCAAGCAAAGCAGCTGTCAAAAATTAACTGAACATTCAAAATGGCCGAACTTGTCGGCATAAGTGAGAGACATGAGTATCAACTAACTTAACGCCACAAAAAATCGAAAATC
>NW_017305557.1:123488-135270 GCF_001594115.1 Trachymyrmex septentrionalis | reverse complement strand
CGAATTTTTGACCAAAAACAACACACTAATGATGCCGCAGCCACCGTATTCCCCAGATCTGGCCCCCTGTGACTTTTTCTTGTTCCCGAAACTGAAGAGGCCCATGAAAGGACGACGCTACGCTACGATTGAGGAGATAAAGACGACATCGAAGGAGGAGCTGAACAAGATCACAAAAAATAATTTTTTGAAGTGCTTCGAGGATTGGAAAAAACGTTGGCACAAGTATATAATATCTGATGAGGATTACTTTGAAGGGGACAAAATAGATATTCATGAATAAATAAATAATTTTTGAAAAAACACAAAATTCGCGATACTTTTTGAACAGACCTCATATGTGCCTAATGCTGATTGGCTCCGCCATTTATAGCAAAACTTCTGGTTAATTGTCAGGTTAGATAGTTGCAGAGTACAAACTCTGTGAAATAGACATGGTAGAGTCGGAAAACCAAACAGGGGATTCACAATTGCCACTTAATCCTGCTGAAGAAGACGATAGATTAGGTTAAATACAAACATTATGACTTACTTTATAAATGTTTTCTTGTTGCTATGTAATGAATAATATTAGACAAAATATGTTTTTAATAATTTTTATATAGACATTTTTTGGCGAAATGGTACTCTATGCAGCAGTTGGTTGTAACAATACTAGCAAAGGCGTTAATGAATTATTTTCCAAAAGATATTTATCGCCGAAACATGGATAAAAAATGCCAAAAATCTGGAAAATAAAATATTAAACTATGCAGCATTATGTGAAGTATTCTACTTATATACTTGCATATTTAATTTTTCACTTTACTTTTAAATATTTGCTGAACTTTATATTTTACATTTATATTTTACTTTTAAATATGTGCACAACTTTACACTTATTATATATTTTTAATTTATTGTATTTTTGTGTGTTACATTATTATAATATTTTTTTTTTAGTAATAAAATTACTTTCTTATTTTTAAGTTTCATTTTACCACAAATATATTGGAAAAGACACGAATCGATGGAACAAAAAAACTTAAACAGTAGTTCCAACAATATTTGAGAATTAGTAACTCAAATAAAAGAAAAAGCTGAAATTAATAATCGTAAGTTTAAATTTTGCATCATTTATTATTGTCTTAGTTTGTATTAAAAATAATAAAAAGATAGTTAAATATATAATTGTTAATAGCATACACAAAATACTATATTGTAATAATTAATTCAAAGTAATAATTTATTTTTTTATTATTGTAATTATTATTAATTAGATAATAATTTATCTTCATTCAGAAAATGCTCTTGGTTTAAATGAAATTGACCAGTCTTTGACAATAGTTACTGCAACAGATTATGATGGTACTGTTGCAATTTATAAAGCTATTTATAAAGGATCCGAAAGAAGGACAATGTCAATCAGAAAATCTTTCAGCTGGTATCAAAGAAGAAGCAGTAGTAACTCAACAAATAAGCGAAAAAAGAAGAAACAACCGAATTACATATTGATGAAAACATTATACAAGGCGACACATTAGTTTTAGAACAGGAATGCAGTTTGGACAAAATTTATCATACGTTGAAAAAAACAAGAAATTAGAAAAACTGCTTCTGAGTCAGAATCATTACGAATGAGTATGAAAAAGAGACATAACAACATTTGCAAAACAAATATAAAAACAGGATTAAGGAATTAGAAGAAGTATGCATTACTAAAAAGTTTCCTACAATTATTCGACAACTTTTTAATGAAGATCAAATAGAGCTCTTGACTAAAAAATATAAAAAATATTATAAAGTGGTGTGATGCAACGTTAGTTAAAGCATATTATTTAAAATTTGCTTGTGGCGTATCAGAATATAAAAAGCTTTTGCATCAGGGTTTTCCATTTCCGTCTATTAGAACATTAAATAGAAAACTTGAAAAGTTAAAATTTCGAAGTGGAATATTGTATGAAATGTATAAACTTTTAAGTATAAAAGTTTCACAATTCAGTAATAGTAAAAGTAAAAACTGTGTAGTCATTTTAGATGAAATAAGTATAACTCCGGGTATTTTCTTAGATACATTTCTTCTATTGGAAAAGTAACATTACCTAACTATAATCAAACCGAAATTGCGACTTACTATTTAGTATTTATGCTCGCAGGTATAGCACAACGGTGGAAACAAGTAATTGCGTATTATTATACAATACTAGTAACAAAACTCAAAGATCAGTATATAAAGAAATTATAATAGAAATTATTAAAAAAGCCGAAGAAATCGAATTATATTTTCACACCGTAATTTCACATATGGGTGTTCCAAATCAGACTATGTGGAGAGCATTTAATATTCAAGCATCAAAATATTCAACAATACAAAATAAGTGCATTCATCCAATCAAAACAGATATCTTTTCTTTTTTCATGATTGTATGCATGCATTCAAAAAATTTCAAAGAAGGAATGCTTAATCATGAAATTATTATCATCCCAGATAATTATAAAAAAGTATAATTTATCAACAAACGTAGCACATGCTAAACATTACCACGAATTGTTAAATAAGCAAAATAATTTTCTATTATCATTATGTCCAAAATTACGTGATGAGTTTTTAGATAGATCAAAATATTTTCAAAAAATGCGTATAAAAAGTGCTTGTCGTGTTTTAAGTCACGAAGTAAGTACAGCATTATTTAGTTTCAGAAGATTCAAAATCAGAGTATAAAACTACCTCGTGCTAACAAAACAAATGGCTCTTTGGTTTAAAATAGTTAGTAATAGAAATATATTTTGGGGAATAAGTAAAAATAAATCAGAAAAATTTAATGAAGTTATGAATTTTCTAAATGAATTTATCTAATTAATTTCATCGTTAATTTTTGATAACAAAAATAATTGGAAACCATTTCAGAAAGACATGATAATAAGTACAAAATCGATAATTGAATTATCATATTTGTTAAACGATAATTATACATATGTTTTGGCTGGTAGATTTACGCAAGATTATATCGAAAATTTATTTACAGTATTACATATAAAATATTGTATATTAAATGCACTCCAATTAAAAAACGATTTGAAGTTAATTAGGATATTTCACATTATATGAAAAAAATATCAACTAGTAATTATAATGAAGATAATCGAAAATTTTTGCAAGGTTTTTTATCTATTATTGAAAATAAAAGCAATAAAATCACAATCAAATAATTTGAAATACCGCAATCAAATGTTAACAGTTTTAAGTTGAATACAACAAATAAAAAAACTATTTTATCACGTGCTGAATTAGATAGTTTACATCATGTTGCTGTTGTATCGTTTCTAGTATAATAAAGACGAATAAAGTTTGTCGTAATTGCATTAACTATGTCGGTAGTCGTAAAATCAATCTATCCAAGTATAATAAACTAACTATACTTAGACTCATGTTACAAACATGATACACTGTTTTTTGTAATTAGCAAAACTTTTCAATTTTTTCAAGAAATGGAAAACATCTTGAGAAGATATAAAGATGAAATTATATTAAGTAATAATAATATTGATTTAAAACTGTAGAACAGTATTATATATTTGCGATCGAGTTAATTTCGGCATACGCGTGCGCGTATAAATGAAAAAGGTGGAATCGGAATTCTTCTTTCATCCATCTTCCCTTTTTCCGTGGTGAGCTCACCACGCGTGTAGAAATAGGAGATTTAATTAGATTACTAATAGGATATTGGTAAGATCTTTCAATTGTATTAATGTTTAAGATTATTATATTATAAAACTTGATATCAGATCAAAAACTAATACTGTTCTTTGTCATGTCTCGGAGTTTGCTATATCCCTTATTCATTCAAATAGTTCATTAATTGTTCAATTAAACATTGTATCTTATCACATTAATAGAGCTTACATTTAACAATAAAATCACTATTTATTTTTGAATATAAAACTCTGATACTAATTCATTTAAAACGTAAATTAGATTGATGCAAATATTTAACAAAAACAATTTTTTGAAGATAAATTTAGCCATATATGTTATACTATGCCAACGTGTCACAATATAAAACAAAAAATTATTAGGCGATATGCTATATTCTAAAAATTTCTTCTATAAAAAAAACCTATAAAAAACGCTGTATCCAAAAATTATATGAGAAGTAAAACGATGACAATGCATAATTATATTAAATAATTATATTATTATATTACTGATATAGAGTTTATACGTATAATTTATACCTAAATATTATTTTCTTATGATAAATGTTAATTATATTCTAAAATCTTATAAACGTTACAATAAAATGTTTATGTTAAAATAATATAAATATTTAATAAAATAATTTGTTTGTGAAATCGAATGTACTTTTAACATTAATTACGTAACTTATTTCTTTTTTATTTGTGATATGCATTGATTATATAATAAAAAAATTAAATTTTAATAATAAAGTAAATTTTTATTAATATTTTGTATGTTAAATCTTTTCTTTTTATTAATATTTTGTATATAAATCTTTTTTTTTATTTGATTTGAGTTAATTCAATCTTAACGTTACATTAACTGAGTTAATATTTTGTTCATGGCTCTTTTAACGTAAATTAATTTTTATAAGCCATTACCCTTAATTTAAAAAAAATTAACTAACCCAACCTTGCTTTTATCGTTATTTTCTACGCAATAAATATGCATGCAATGTGTATACGAGATGCAATGTGTAAACGAGATGCAAAAGAAAAAGCTTATGTTTGAAATTGCCGCTATATGATTAAGTATTTGCTAGAAATGGCGACATCCGGCAATTGGCGTCACTCTCTTTATACCCACTCTAAGGTACACTTGATGACAGTGCTACTGTCGCAATATCGAGAAACTAAAATAGTGCTTGGTGTCATGGCTTCACGTTAATTTCACTTGTACAAACGAAATTTTTGGCGACTCTGTTCTCTTATACTAAAGCTCCTAGCTCATTTCTATAGGCATAGTATTGTTCTTCGAGATTTTCTGTATGCTGCTGGCTACTTACTTTAAGGGTAAAATCTAAAACTCTTATATGCAGCACATACTGCGACGAGACAACTGCAGTAGCCGGTGACAAAACTATAATTTTTAATTTTCTTTCGTTTTTCATATTAAATTGTAGCTAGCAGCCAATGTTGTTGTCGATACTTTAATTGTAGAGAAGGACTTTTCAATCCGTAAGTGCAATTAAGAGAAACGAGCCGGGGAAAATTAATCACACTTCGTTGATAAAACAAGGCACTTTAACATCCCCTTAAAATTATAAAATTTTTGTCTGGAACATTTTTTTTTAATTTCTCCTTTTCGAGATATTCGCGTGTATTAAAATGGCCTACCCTGTAATAAATATAAGAAATGAATGAAGGATGTCACTATTATCAAATTTAGAATTTAAAAAAGTCTGTACTATCGATCTTGATCGAGTTCGATCGCGTCGCTTCAGCATATAATAACAGATAAGACGAGCGTCAATTCATCATGGTTAATAATCATTTGTAGTTAATCATTTGAGTTGCGTAAATAAAAGAAAGCATTAAACAATTTACAATCGAATAAAATTGTACACTTATAATGTTTTCTATAGGAAAAATGATACGATGTAACAATAATATTAATTATCTCGCTTTATATAACTTTGATAATCATATGTCTTAAATGAGTACACACTATAACGCAATCTTATAAAAAAGAAATCGATCTATTAGCAATAGATTTACATTATAGATTTACATAATGCGAATTATCGCACGCAATATGAGTTACACTTGATATGAATTATGCATGGCACATTCGCTAAAAAAAAGCTTCCATAGCTGTATATGTTCCTTTATTTATTAATTAAATATTATTCTGTCAATATTTAAATGCCCGCATTTTAGCTTTTACGCCAATATAAACCATATCCGATAATTTATTATACAATCATCACCGGAATATTCATTCACATATAAACTTTAATTTGTCGAAATATATAAAAAATGCCTACAATTCTGTAGTTGTTGATACGCATCAAGCAATCGTCTTCATTCACTTAATTATTATCTTTACAATTTACAAATATAATTTGATATATCTTCAAAAAAATACATTCATACTCCATACATGCAAATTATTTCGTTCATTGAAGAATATTTTTTTTTAATAAATCTGAAAATAAGTAAAAACTTAAACAGTTACAGATTTAAACAATGATATTAATAATAGCGACATAATAATGATTAATAATTGAATTTAAACACAATGTCACTTAAAATATATGATAGTACTTAATATACAACAATATCCTTATCGCGCTATTTTAAGTTATCTACGAATAGTATGAATTATTGAAAAGTATTTGAAGAATCAATCTTAATTTGTACATTTCAGATATATTTTTCTTTTGCTTTAATTCAAATATAACTCAAATATAATATAATAAATTTCGAGTTTTTAAAATATATTTTATGAATAGAAATTGTGTTTCAGAAGAATGATTTTCTAAAACAAAGATACTTTGTTCTTGGTTGTAAATTATTTCAATATGTATTTCTCGTACCATTGATGTAATATTTTATTTTTCAATTAATTACACAAGTCAACATGAAAAAAAATGTTTTAACCATTTTAGCTGTTTCTAATGTATTCTTGCTTGCTGAATACGAATACGCTATCCAAATTTGACTATCATGTCACAATTTTGAAAAAAATGACATTAAAGAGGTAAAAAACAGCAAGATATTTTTAAGGCTATAATCTTTTTATTATATTTCACTTTGTCAACTTTATATTGCGTTTTGATTTAGAATGTCTGATTATATTTTTCATGCATTTTTAAGTGTTAAATTCGAAAAACAAAAATATTGTACCACATAGTTATTTAATTTTACACGTTTAATTTTCTTATACTCTATAAAATATGAATGTGGATTTAACACTGTATACTGAAAAAATTTATATATTCGCCCATGTGAATAACATTATTGCTGGACGTACAGTGAAAATCGAAAAGCAAGACACAAAAGAAAAAGTTGCAGATGCAACTTCTCTGGTAAAAGAAAGAACTACTAAACCATAAGATTTAAATGTAATTAATCGAATTGTATAACTTTTATAAATTTTTTATAATCTATTTTAAATATATTTTATTTAAAATATACTTTAAGAGTTAATTTTTCGTTATAAAAAAATTGTCGGTGATGGAGCAAATTTGAGATTATTTTTGGATTTGAATCAAATTCCTACAAAATTAATATATATTTTTAAAACAAACTTTTAAAATTTTTTTTTCTGTATTATTATTCTCGTTATGTTACTGTGAAATTTATTTTTCAAGTTTCGTATATTTTAAATAATTTCGATATTGGAAACAGAATAAAGTATTTGTATATATGTATGTATGTGCGTATATATATATATATATACACACACACACTCAACAAAAAATAGGGAACACTTAAGAATACGTTTAAAATTGCGCAATATTCAGAACACCGTAACTCGGTGAAAAATTATCGCAGACAAAAAATCAAAAAAGCATTTGAAAGCTTGAATCTCTATTTTCGAAATCGGTAATTGATATTTAAATCTGACTGATTCTTTATGGAAATATACGGATACAAATGAATACTCGTCAAATTTAAAAAATTTTTACAAATTTTACAAAGATGTATGGCATTAAGTAAATTTCACAAAATATGCGGTTTACGGCAATCGAAAAAGTGAATCTTTATCTTCAATTTGCCGAGTTAACGGTGTTTTGAATATTGCACAATTTTGAGCATGTTCTAAAGTGTTCCCTATTTTTTGTTGAGTAGTATATATATATATATATATGTATCGTGCGTATTATTTCAAATTTTTTGATATTACATTGAAAAAATAGATTCCTGACAATGATTGAAAAATATAGAATGATAACATAAAAAACAAAATGGAAATAATCCTTTTTCAAAATACATTTTATGATATAAAATATTTGAATTTATAGTAAATATACAGAAAAGAAGTGCCACCCCCTTGTAACCTTAACCTTGACATATTTTGTAAGTTCCATCCCCATCTCGCTAAGTTGCTTTGCATGGAAAGTCAGATGCCCCTTAGCAGGAAGGGAGGTGGATTGAAAGTCACTTCGCGTGGAAGTCGTGCGCTCTTGAAACAGAAGAAAAAGTGAAATAGAACTCCCTTAGCGTAGAAAACCATTATGTAAGCAAAGGGAATATAGAATAGTTTTTAATATTATATATAGCAGAAATAATACATTTTTTCAAACTTTTTTGTTAATAACTTTTTAACAGCGATGCTTAAAACTTGTAAGTCACTCACACAGAGTCATGACCTTGACATGTCAAGATCATTGGAGGTGGCGCTCCTTTTCTGTATAAAATTATTCTACATGGAAGATTTTACATGCATATATTGTTATGTTGCACTGGAAGAAAGATCTACTGAGGCTGTGATCGATTTGGACTTTAGTGCTTTTCAGTACTTCTATTCTTATTTTACGTCTAATAAACGATAAAGACAGAATGACGAATACAAGCGTTTAAAGCGTATGAGCGTCCAAACCGACCGCAGCCTGAATGTATCATTATATAAAATACGACACTTTAAACAAATTATCCAGACAGCCAAGCGTAATATAGCATATTGTGCAAATTAATACATTGCATTTGTTGTTATATATTTACTATACATCAAAATTCATTAACATCAAAATAGGACATTAGGAATACAACATGATTACTTATATATTGTCGAATTTCTAGAGCAAATTGTACAAGCAATGGTGGTACTTTATGTTGTCGGCAACATGGCAACAACATGTTAGCAACGAATAATTAATCGTTTCATCATGAAGCATCCTGAAAACATGATAGCAACAGAACATATATAATTGTTGCAAATATGTCTTGAAGTTATGAAATTTTTTAATTGCAGTTTGTTGCTAACAAAATGCTGATAATATGACAACATGAGTTGTTGTCAAGGATATTTGTGCTGACATGTTACCATCAGTATGTCATCTCAAGAATTCGAATTCCATTGAGTTCAACGCGACACACATAATGCTCTCACCTTGTCGTGAGTTTGTCGAAATTGGTTGCTGGAACATTTTCGGCAGTATGTCAGCAAATACACTGCATTTGGCTGTCTGGGTAAATAATCTAAAATATAGATTTTATAGGTAAATATAATTAATTTTGTAAAATCCATTAAAAAATTTCAAAATTATTGCATTTGTTGCAAATCGTTATTTCGAAACAATAGAGGTGTGGATTAGATAGAATTATGACCCATGGTACATTATCGACTCAATCACGCCACCAAGTGATGAGAAAAAAAATTGCTGATATGAAGTTTGTTTTTTATTTCTGCATTCTCTGAACTGATACACTCACCGACTAAAAAGTTACATTTTTTTTTTAATGGGTTTCGAAATTCAGTCTGCTCACCGAGCGATTGATTCTTACTTATGGATACGTAAGTAAAAATCAATCACTCGATGAATAGACTGCATTTTGAAAACCTTTATTTTAAGTTAAACTTTGGTTAAGAATTAATCATGAGTTGTGAAACTGGACCTAAAATGAGCCCCACGTAACCATCGGGTAGCTTAACCGAGGTTGGCGAAAGAGACCCGTCGGGAGTGTACACAGTGAAGTAAGTTAAAATGAAACAAATGTATATTTATTTCACTTCAACTTATTTCACCGTGTATATACACCAGCTCAAAGAATACAGGAATAAAAAACAGACCTCTTCATGATTTAGCTCTAAATAGTGCAATTGCGAACTTGAGCAAATTCACAATCTTATAATGCTGTAAATTTATTTACAATATTGATTTCAACGAAAAAACGCTTTTAGCGTTGTTTTCAGCAGAATTGCTAAATCGTGCACGTCGATGAGTTCATTCCATCACTTACAAGGGAACACAAATATCCTGATTTTAATAAGCTTTGGATATGTTAAAATATGGACAAAAACGAAGGATACGTATTTTTTTATAAAGCACTTAAAAAAAAGATGTATCTCTTACTTTCGTCTATATTTTAACATATCCAAAGTTTATTAAAATTGGAGAAGGATACTTTCATGTTCCGATATGAAAAACTGAAATACTGAAAACCAATAATGTGTAACGTAAATATATTTATAGATTTTGAGTACTGTCAGTGTATATCAGAACATGATCAAATATTCTCTTCCGATTTTAATATAATCTTGGTTATATTCTCAAATTAGCAGCGCAATTTAAGTTAGTGGCACATCGAATAACATAAATATAAACAGTAAGTGAATCACAGAACATAAGGCAATAACATAAGCAGTAGCAAATAAAAAATGTTAATTTGTTTATTGCTTACAAAATTTACAAATTGCTTATGTTGTTCTGTGTGCTATTGATCTTAATCGCCCATGTATAGCTCTTAGTTCTACTATAGCACCCGAGCACATGTTCTTTCTTTTCCTGTAATTATGTACACATACACTATGCAAAAAAATTCAGATAATTACAAATTCTGTATAAAGATATTATAAATATTAATATAATATAATATATGATATTGTAATTATTCTGTAAAAAGAATATATCTATGATTATGTAAATATAAAATATTTAAAAAAATATCTATAACATTAATGCTACGGATAAATTAAAATTTTGATTTAATAAATGAAATGCAAATATGATATAGAAAGTTGTGACGTTTAATTCATCATATATATTCATCGAAATATTTGAACATATTTCAAATCTCATTATAGCTGCTTTCCAACAAGAGACACAGTGTAACAGTGAATCATTACATTCTTATTGTTTGCTAATGTTAAACAAAGATAACACGATTACTATGTATCACACTGTGTCGCTTGCTGGAAAGCACTATATATACACTGAGCAACAAAATTAACGCAACACCTATTCACTCTGCAAAAATAGGTAAATTTTAAGATACAATAACTTCGTCAAAAATTGTCGCATCGGGGTGTCTAAAAAAGCATTTTACAGGTAGAAACCTCTACTTTTCGGATCGCTACTTAAAAAAATGGTCTCATGGAGATTTCATGAAGTTACACAAACATAAATGAAGATATATCAGACTTCAAAATTTTTTATGAAATTTGCGAAGCTCCACGGAGTGGACTAAAATTGTATACAAATGCGATTTACATAATTTGAAAGAGCGAATCTTTACCTTTAATTTGCTTTTTTACGAAGCTCCGTACGATTTTTTTTCATCGAGTTATTCAACGTTGAAGCAAAAGGACCATTTCGCTCGATCGTTTTTTAAGTAGCGATCTGAAAAGTAGACGTTTCAACCTGTAAAATACATTTTTAAACATCTCGATATGACAATTTTTTACGAAGTTATTGTATCTTGAAATTTGCATGCAGCTACTGTACAAAATTAGAGTCACTTTTTGTTTCAACGTTAAATAACTTGATGAAAAAAAATCGTACGGAACTTCGTAAAAAAGTAAATTAAAGGTAAAGATTCACTCTTTCAAATGATGTAAATCGCATTTGAATACAATTTTTATTCCACTCCGTGGAACTTCGCAAATTTCATAAAAAATTTTGAGGTCTGATATATCTTCATTTATATTTGCTTTGTAACTTCATGAAATCTCCATAAGGCCGTTTTTTTTAAGTAGCGATCCGAAAAGTAGAGGTTCCTATCTGTAAAATGCTTTTTTAGACATCCCGATACGACAATTTTTGAGGAAGTTATTGTATCTTGAAGTTTGCCTATTTTTGCAGAGTGAACAGGTATTGCATTAATTTTGTTGCCCAGT
>NW_017305557.1:105351-123399 GCF_001594115.1 Trachymyrmex septentrionalis | reverse complement strand
GTGTGTGTGTGTGTGTGTGTGTGTGTGTGTGTGTGTGTGTGTGTGTGTGTGTACAGCGTGAATCAACTACTTTTTTACCCTATGAGAAAATTACACAACCTTACACCTAATTATCGACTTAGTGATATAGATCAGATGTGTGAATACATCGTGCGAATTATTGATCTGGGCGAACTGAGAAAAGGGCACATATATTTTTAATATCTTCGTATAATAAAAATAAAATCTTGTAACAATTTTCACAACTTAACGTCAAACGTGCCTGTTTTCGTGCTCAGATCAGTAGTTCGCACGATGTCCGTTAAGTCGATAATTAGACGTGTAATCGATAATTTTCTCTTGGATAAGAAATTGGTTCAACTACTCTGATTCACACTTATATATACAGGGTGTTTCAAAAAGATCGCGACACCTGAATATTTCGGAAAATATAAGTTTTACAAGAAAGTATTTCAACAAAAGTTATAGGGTTCGAAAAGATCTATTTACTGCTCTTATTAGTTTGAATTTGGATGGTGTCACTAAGGTCACATTGATCAGATCAAGGTCACATCGATTTTTTAAAATGGAACACCCTACTTTTGATTCCAGAATCTAATATCTCAAGAGCTTTTCAAAATATTACAATAAAGTTATTTTTCATTAAGTACTTTTCGAGTTATAAGGCTTGAAAGTTACCGCCGGTATTAGCTATTAGCATTACGCAAGGTATCCGACCGACAGTTAAAATTTCTTGAATGTTGTTCAGGATCATGTCCTAGATAACATTTGTCAAGATCAAGGCCACAGGAGATTATTCCTCTTATTTCCAATTTTGTACTAAAAATTTATTTTTACATAAATAAAATATGCCTTATGTAATGCTAATGCCGGCGGTATTGTAATTTTCAAGCCTTATAAAAAGTACTTAATAAAAAATAACTTTATTATAGTGTTTTGAAACGTTTTCGACATCAACTATTAGATTCTGAATCAAAAGTAGGATTTATAAAAATTTTATTTATAAAAATCGATGTGATCTTGATCTGAGTTTAGCGACGCCATCCAAAGTCAAACTAATAAGAGCAGTAAATAGATCTTTTCGAACCCTAACTTTTGTCCGAAACACTTTTCTGTAAAATTAACATTTTCCGAGATATTCAGGTTTAAACACCGACACTGTTTTGGGACACCTGTGTATGTATGTATGTATGTATATATGTATACACACACACACGCGCACACACGCACGCACGCACACATTAAAGCTTAATATAAAATGATCGTAATATAAAGATTAAACTATTGGCCTATATTCACATAAATATAATTTTATTATTAATAATAATTATTATGCAATCATTATTATTATGCTATAATGGCAAAATCTTGGATAGAGCTAACATCTGTACCAAATATGAATATGTTACATATATTCTTGATATATTTACATATGTGTCGTGTGGATTCTCTCATATTTATCTAAACAACAATTCAAGGACTCTTCATATATAAAAAATAAATAACAATAAATCAAGGGCAAAGTAAAAGTCAACGCATTTCTTTAAAAAGTCATCCAAATGAAGGAATAAATTAAAAATATAGAAAAAATAATGAAAAAAAAGAAAAGATATATAATAAGACAAACAAGTTACAAATTTCGGCTACCGGATTGAGCCCTCTTCAGACGTAAGACATATCAGAGAAAAAAAGAAAATACTGTAATCTGATATGTCTTATGTCTGAAGAGAGCTCAATCCGGTAGCTGAAATTTGTAACTTGTTTGTCTTATTATATATCTTTTCTTTCTTTTTTATTATTTTTTCTGTATTTTTAATTTATTCGTTCATTTGGATGACTTTTTAAAGAAATGCGTTGACTCTTACTTTGCTCTTGATTCATTGTTATTTATTTTTTATATTTATCTAACACATACGCACGCGCGCACACAGCACACACACGCGCGCGCGCGCACGTACGCACACACGCACATGTTTTTCATTATTACCATTATGAGACGTCCATTTGATTGGTAATAGACATTAGCGCAACAAATGTCACACAAATTGTTATTAAATATATCACCAAATTGTTAATTAATGCGTTTTATATTAGATATAAAGTTATTATAATACTATTAACAGGGTTGCCACAGAAAATGAATTTTAAAATTCCCTGATTTTTTTAGGTTTTTCAGATAAAAATGGGAAAATTTTTCATGACTAGTGTAAAATATGTAAATTTTAACATTTAGAATCGAGAATTGTAAAAAAAACTAGCCTATTTTATATTATTAAAAACAACGTAAAAGAAATTTAGTAACATAATAAAATTTTAAGTGTTATTTCAAGCCAACAAAAAATTAATTAGTGAAAAAAAGAATGCAATTGTGACGAAAAAGGGCGATCAAATAAAAATACTAAATAAAATATAAATTTTAATTATTTTATTAAAATCGTTTAAAGTACGCGAGTTTTGAACGTATCTGACTATAAATACCAGATATAATATTTTAAAAAATATAACAATTATTTGAAATAGGAACAATTAAAGAGAATTGTGTGCAAATTTCAAAATTCGAAACTTTTTTATATTTTTCCTGACTTCCTGGTTTTTCCGGTCTGTGGCAACCCTGATTAAGATGGTTCACTGCTCATCTGCATGTTATTAGATATTGATTGAGAATTATTTTCGATATTCTGTATAGGCACCTGTGAATCAGAAATATTATCAGCAGTCTTTTTAGATATAAGTACGGTAGGAGCACTTGCTATTGTTGTCTCTGCTCTATGATGCTGTTTTATTGATGACGACAGTGCTGCTTTTGATTTCACTTTTGCTTTAACCTTTGCTTGCTGCTCTATGCTATCAATTTCAGCCCAAATATTCCTTACTTCCTTGAAAAGCTAAAAAAGAAAAATTTGTTCTTGTTTAAAAATACATTATTTTTTATTTTTAAAACAATAACATTACATTACATATTATTATAATTTGCAATATTGATAAGACAATAATGAAGTTTTTAAGCCTATAATTGAATAAAATAAAAAGAAACTTACTTGATTCAACCATGCTTCATCTGCTAATAATTCATTCAATATTATTGTAGTATCCTTATGCGGATCGGTTACTTTTTTATCTGCTACTCTTCTCGCACATTCCAAAAACATTAAATATTTTTGATGAGCGACTTTATTATACAAGGCCACCTTCTTTTGACAAATGCGGCATAACAAAAAGTCCTAAGAAAAGAAAAATAAATAAATCAATAAAGTTTATCACATCTTATTATCTTCCATTTGCATATCATACTTTTTCATGAGGTATTCTTGGATCAGGTGGCGAGCCTTCTAATGTAATACCATTATATGGTTGTCCATAAAGCAAAACTCTTGTACAGATTTTTGCCTGCTGACAACCAGCACAGAATTTCCCTTTATATTCTGATGGTGGCAAATCTTTTAACACATTAATACATGGCCATGTTGATATTGCTGTTACGAAGTTTGCTTTCCATTTAGTTGTAAACAAAAGGCGACGTTTCCTTTCTTCTGTTATTTCATCGACAGTCTTAACATTTGATAGAAAATAATCATCTAAGTAATAATAAAAAACGTAATTAATATTTCATCATAATAAAAAAAATATATATAATCTATAAAGGCAATAATAAGAATATCAATCTAATTTCATCTTACCTTGTTCTTGAAATATTTCAGTAAGAAAATTAGAATCCAAAGCTTGTGAGATTAATGTCTGTATGTATACTTCAAAATTATCTTGATATCTTTCGGTATCTTTCATAAATTTATCAATGTTCTCGCTATAAGTAAATAAAAATGAATGTTATAAGAATTTATAAAATTTGTCGAAATTATTAAAATATGATACGATTTCAATCAATTTGATTGACTCGTTAACTATAGTTACAAATCAGTGGTCAGCACAAGTCTAGTTGTACTCGATTGTGTGTACATACGATTAATAAAAAAAATTTAAGTGTATAGAATTATATATTATTTTATATACATTTTTAAGTTGAAAGAATTATATACTTACATTTATATTATATCTAAAATAGATAGTATAAATATAAGCATATATATACTTATTTGTGCTCAAAAAAATATATAAAATGATGCATAATTCTATGTACTTTAAACTTTTTGATCGTGTGTACAATGGAACACAACTATATTTATAATATAATCTGTAATTATAATTATATATTAAACTAAAAAAAAAGGATTATTACCAATAATCACTAAATAAAGATAATTTAAGACAACAAATTACATATTATTTTATGTACATTTTATTATTATAATTACGTGGGCGAAACAATGCGTTTGTTACACCTTCATTTTATAATTTCCTTAATTTTTTTACTTAAAAAATTTATGAAAATGACATCCGATAGAGATTAAAATGTTTATTTTTATATGTATAGTATGACATTTAATATATAACATTAGATCTATATCTAGCTTGGCTTGCGGCTCTTTCTTGTTTATTTATTAATTTGTTCAAATTTAGGAGCCTTATTATATTATTTGAAGTATATTTATAGAGATTTATCTTAGTTAACGATTACATATGTGAACAATTAATAAATATTAATAACGATCATTTATTCACTATTGATTTTATAATTTATAATCTATTGTATTAATTCTTATAATTGACAGAATGTATACTTATACTCTCTTATCGATTGACTTAATATTTTCAACTAAATTTATTAACATGGATTACAAATTGCGACTGTTTGATATAATTATTTGGATATGCTTTGAACGTTAACGAACTAAATTATAAGAGAGAAGGAATTATATGGCATAAATGCACAAAGAATCACTACCAACATTTATATTAGCGTAATTATAATTTTCAAATTATTTGTATCCAATTGTTACAGAAACTAAATTTTATTACGTTCAATTTTTTAAATATTGTAAACACTGAGGATGGCCTGACAAAAAGATCGAAACATCTATTCAGAAATTTTAAGTATATTATAATTCAGCCCGTAGCCCTTATTGTTTATTAATTTTATTAATTATTTGAACTCTTATTATAATTATGCAGGCGAAACAATGCGTTCTGTTACACCTTTGTTTGATAATTTCCCTGATTTTTTTACTTCAAAGATTTATGAGAATGACCCGATCGAGGTTAAAACGTTTTGTTTTCATATGTATAATATAAAACATCTGTTTTTATATGTACAATATAAGATTTAATATATAACATTAAACATCTAGCTTGGCTCGTAGCCTTTTCTTATTTATTAATTTGTTCAAATTGAGGAAGTTATATTATTTGAAGTATTATTAAAAATAACAAATCCAATGTGAGTTCAGCCTGATAAAGTTACAACTGAAGAGTATCTCAATAGAGATCAAACCGATTTTGGAATTCGTAACCAATTATATAATAAAATGTATTTACTTAAAACTTTAATTAGTCGTATACATAACCGTACACCAGGCTAATATACCGATTAATTATCGCGATTTGTTAAAATATCTTTTTTAATATAAATATTTACCTGTCATCAATGATCATTTCATCCCTCAGAAATTCTACAATTGTTTCAGTCTTGCCCTGCTGCCAGAATTTCACTGGTACTTGTCGATATATATGACGATTTTGTGAAACCCATGCAGAATACTATAAAAAAAATTATACACAAAATAGCGATGTTCAATATATTATGAAAAACTCAATTAAATTTTACCGTGGGTATGTTTCTGTATAAAGTTTTTCCATTGGACTTGAATGGCTGGTATTTTTGAAGCAATGTTTTGCCATCTATTCTCCACAAAGGAGGATCATCTTCTTCATCCAAATCTGTTTTGATTACGACAAATTCACCAGACTAAAAAATAAAGAAAAATGTTACTACTTTCTGTTTCATTCAATATTATAACGTTTTATAATTGCACAAATGCATTATTATAAATCTCTTATATAACAAAGAAGTTCGTGCATTTTAGACGATTTGGTAAGCACACAGGAACCGTTGAGTTTTTTTTTTACTCAATTTTATCCGCTGAATTCGAAAATTGTAGTTAAATTCTCCTGATATCCGAAAATTTTTTTTTACATTTTGAATAAAAGAAAACAAAGATTTAGTTTCACTTTGTTGAATCATACTGCGAATTTCTCTTTGTTTTTATATAAAAATCATTTTATATACAAATCATTTCATTAAAATAAATTATTATTAAAGTCATGACTTTTACTTACACCATACAAGATAGTCCATTTTAATCAATACAGTCAATTTTTTTCCGAAATTAATGATACAAAAAAATGTTTTAGATAAAAGTGGAACGATTTTGAGAGGGACGTATATTGGTCAAGTTGTTTTTCTTCAAGGTGGAGATGTCAAAAAGATATGAAAGTCACCTCTACTTTCTTAAGTGGAGTTATATGATTTTTCTATGTATGATTCTTCTAATTATTCTACATAAAGTATTAAAGTAGAAAAACAATAATTTACAAGATATTTTATACCTTATTATGATATATAAATGTTGGCATAAAGTGTTAAATATCTCGTAAACTATTAATTTTTTTTATAATTGCATCTTAAAACTTGTATGAACTGAATAATGAGATGAATCAATTGATATAAAGAAAACATATAGTTGCTTCAAAAACATATACAAAACATAGACAAAATGAATACTTTTTTAAACAAGCAACTATGTGTTTCCATTGTATCAATTGAATCATCTCATTATTCTGTTTATAGTACAAGTATTGTATAAAGGTACGATTATAAAAAAATTACGAGATATTTAATATTTTATGTCAATATGTACCAGAATAAAATATAAAATATCTCATAAACTATTAATTTTTGTATCTATCTCTTAATACTTTTTCACGAAAAATAATTAGAGGAATTTCACATTACATAAAGAAATCATATAATTACATTTATAAAAGCGGAGATGGCTATTACATTTTTTCGGCATCTCCAACTATAAGAAAAACAGCATGACCAAAATACGTGTTCCTTGAAGACATTTCACTTTCATCTAAAACATTTTTTGTATCATTATTAATCAGATAAAATCAATCGTTGCTTTCTTCTGTCGTGAAAAAAATATTTCCCGGATACTCAGACAATTTTAACTATAATTTTCGGATTCAGCAAGTAAAACTGAGTAAGAAAAAAGATGAATCCGACAATCCCTGCGTGCTTCTCAGATCATCTAAAATGCATAAACTTTTATAAACAAATATTTTTTACTTATAAAATTTAAAATAATATCAAAGATTACCGCATCTTCTAAACCTATCGAGTGCTGCATGCAAAATATATAATAAAACTGTTAATATATTCATATTTTATATGCATATACATACATATGGACACACACGCACACGCGCACGTACGCGCACGCGCACGCATACGCAAACACACACACACATCATACATATGAGAAACAGATTTTCAAAATGCGTTTTGTCTAAAGTTTTTTTAGTTAGAGGTGCCTCAGTGTTCAGTGTTGAAAAACTCATATTATAAGCTACTCTGAGTTCAGAAAGCATTTTTTCATCATTAATTTATATGCTGAAAAAACAGACATTTCGAAATGCATTATGTTTTTTTAACTAGAGACAAACAAAATGCATTTGTTTAACATTTTTAGCAATTTTGTTTAATATTTTGCATCCTACTGATTGGCATATTGTTATTTTCTGCAAAGGGCATAATTTTCTTGTGTGCATAGTATCTTTCTTTTTCGGTTTCTAAAAATTACAAATTTTGGCAAAACACATTTTGAAAATCTGCTCATATTATACGAGAATCCTTTGAAAAGTTTTGAGCCTCAACATGAAGATGGCATTACTCGTAAGAACTATTCTGGTGCAATCGTACATATTTTTCAAGATACCTATGAAAATTGTAGCCATTTTAGACGCTAAGTTGTTTGAGAGTCATTTGTGTCAGTCGATGTCAGTGTTTTCGTTTGATGAAAATCTGTGTCCTCCGAATTTAACTTTGAGCCTAGGAAACGGAAAATTTTCCTTCGTTAGGAATCAAATCTGGTAAATAAAGTGGGTAGTTAATTAATTCGGCCCGCAATTCGTAAATTTTTGTAATGGCGATCGTCGATTTTCGATTTTTTTCATTTTTATAAAAACATTGACATCACAAATGACTGTCAAACAACAACTAAACATCCACAATAGCTATAATTTTCACAGATACCTTACAAAACATTGTACAATTGTAGTAAGATTGTATAATTGCAGAATGGTTTTGACGAGTAATGCCATCTTCATATTAAGGCTCAAAACTTTTTAAACGACCCTCGTATATTGATATGTATATATATATATATATATATATATATATATATATATATATATATATAAAAGCGCGCGCGCGCATATACACACACACTGTGTTTTTTTTGCAAGTTGCATTTGTGATAAAAATTAATATTTTTCGGTTTTTTATTTTTTTTTTTAACTTTACAAGAACTTTTTTATCAAATCACAATGAAATTAATATTTACTTCAATTTATTAAAAAAGTTCTTGTGAAATGTTATTAGCCTCTACAATATAAATATAAAAATGCTTTAAAAAGATCTTATATTTAATTACCCTCTTAAATCGAACAGTATCAAATTTTTCGATTTTTTATTTTTTAATAATTTATGTACACAATAAATAAGTTTTCTCCGCATATGCAATCAAACACATACTTGTTAGGTATCGGAGAAATATATATGTACGAAAAATCACGCAATAGAAAAAGTTTATTTGTACTCTTATCAACTCACTAAATCTAAGGATATATAATAAATTACACTCTGAATTGTGTATATTGACACACAATAGCTTTATTTTATTTTGAAAAAATTTAAGAGCAATAATAAGTCCCTGAGACACATATTCGCTGAAACATAATTTTACCTTGTTAGAATTTGCAAAAATGTACATTTCTTTTAGAAAAAAAATAAAGAACCGAAAAATATTAATTTCCATCACAAATGCGACTTGCGCGAAACATATTTTTTTTTTAAATTTGAAAAAGTAAGAGTAACTATTTTTAACTATAAGTAACTGTTTTTAACTATAACAAGTGATTTCAATAAGGCGACTGAAAAAAATATTTTGGTTTTTTA
The DNA here is from genome assembly GCF_001594115.1 of Trachymyrmex septentrionalis. Classification (NCBI taxonomy): domain Eukaryota; kingdom Metazoa; phylum Arthropoda; class Insecta; order Hymenoptera; family Formicidae; genus Trachymyrmex; species Trachymyrmex septentrionalis. The sequence continues at coordinate 114,263 of NW_017305557.1, read as the reverse complement.
AACCGCCCTATATATGTAATATGTACGTACCAACATACATACCAAGGAACTAATATAGAATATTCTAAATAGTTTCTGCAAAACATATTAGATACCTTAAATGGCGAAATATCAATATCTTCATCGCTTGCCGCCGCTACTAATTTTTCATCAATTCTACAAGAAAGTTTGCCAGAATTATTAGAATTTTTTGAGAACATCTCATGCTTCTTTCTCGTCAATTTTTTGGAGATAATAGCTTCCCCGGATGAATAACCGTCCTCTTCTAACATTTTTCTAATCTTTTTTGTAATAACGGGCCTTACACGTTTCTTTCTTTTCTCTTCTTCATCGCCAACCAATTTTACAGCAGGTGTCCATGCTGGATCAGAATCTGAATCTACCTGTTCCTCATCATTATCAAAATAATCTATACCCTGTTGACGATCTAAAAATTGTTTCACTGATGTTTTCTCTTTTGCTTTTCTTCTCGATGTTTCGCGTCTTGGAGGAAGAAGTAAAGGATCCACTGTGAGAAATAATATGTCTTCAAAGAATTATTAATTTAAAATAAATTTATGTACTACATATGTATGTTTATATTACCTTCTTCAATTTTCTTCGAAGACTTTTTCTCTGCTTCCGTTGCTGCAGCAGCAGCAGCTACCGCTGCTGCCGCAGCAGCTCTTCTCTTTCTATCTGTAGGTCCACCAGGCTTAATAGGCCGACCTTTTCTACCTTTTCCTTCTGATTTTACAGTAACAGCTTCAATATTGTTTGTATTATTTACATTCTGCACTTTCTTTTCCATTTTCTTAGGAGGAAATAGAAAATCATCGTCACTAGTAAAACCATCGTCGCTCGAATCGAAATTTAATTTCTTTCTTTCTTTCGGTAATGGGAAATACCTAGGATCATTAGCGTAATCTATTACTGGTGTTTCTTTAATCGGTGTCTCCTTTATTAACGCTGGCTTTTCTTGAGATTTCATACTTTCACCATTAATCGATACTTCCATAGATTTACTCGGCTTAACAGATATATACGGTTTTGACCTATTCCACATTGCTTTCCTACCACCACGTATAGCAGGTGGTGGAGAAGGATCTTTTTCACCTTGCAGAAATTTTAAATAACTCGTCATAAATCCCGTATTAGGATCTCTGTTGGGCCGTTTAAAATCTTTATTTATTTGTATCAATTGTTGATCCTGCTGAAGAAAACCTAATTCTTCTTCAATATTAGGAACGATCACTTTAGGCTGATCATCTCTGACCTCTTGATTATAATTAGTGTTTTGATTCGTAGTGTTGTCACCAAATCCTATTGGCGTTATCTCGACCGAGGATTGAAATTCGTGCGAGTGATGCGGATGATGACCTGCGGGAATATGAAAAGCCGGAAAATATGGAATGGGTGGTGGTGCATGATGGTGCGATACCATTAATGATTGATGTTGATGAGCTGGAGTGCCCACGAAATTACTCGAATGGTGCAATGACGGCTGAGAACTGAAGGCACTGGACGCGGTGGGAAACATTTTGGCGGTCGGCGGCGGTAAATTCCACCGTTCAAATTCGAAGTAACCATTTTGCTGTTGTTGATTCGCCGCATTATGATGCGCAGGCGGAGGTATCCTACTGAGATATTCTGTCATCGTCGTGCTGCTTGTAAGCTCATTAGGTAATGATATACCATGTCCATTCTTTTCCAAATTTTTCCTCTTTTTATTGACGCTATCGACTTTTCGCCGTTCTTCGATCTGCTTTTGTTGTTCTATCATGCCAACCGAAGTAGCAACAGTCGTATGCTGTTGCAAGCAGGGACCTTGTTGCAATGTTTGCAGATTCTTTACGATGCTCATTGGATCTCCCCTACAGCTGCTTAAATCTTGCAACGCCACTTGATTAGCCTCAAAATATGATTGCTGCCTATCTGTTGATACATTCATAAGCCTTTGCACTTGTTGCTGGGCCGGCAAACTCTGCGCATTTATACCGTTACTGGTTGCCGTATTTGCACCAGTGTAGACGGAAAACTTTCTGTTGCCATTCGCTGTTTGCCGATTACCATTTTCCCAACAAACCTGTTGCTTTTGTGTTTGTGAGAAGTCTTGTTGTTGCTGTCTATCGTATGTTTTACTTTCTGTATTGTAAGCTTTGTTATTTTCTGTGGTGCCTAATGCTCGTGTGATCACCGACGAGTAAGCTACCTGTCCCTGTGATGCCGGTCTAGGAACAGTGACATCCAAAGGTGACGGTGGAGCGACATGTTGAGTGACTCCACTTTTATATGATGCGCTATTAGTACACTGACTACCGTTAGTCTCATGTTGTTGCAACGGTGATGGTGACGACATAGTCGCCATCGGACTATTATACATTGGATATGCTGGACTTGGTACATGACCCAAGGGACTAGCCTGCGAATGAGTCTGCAGAGGACTTGGTCGTCGTGGAACAACAACATTGCAGTCGGGTCCATTTTGCGTCGAAGTATTGGACGAGTAAGCAGAATCCGTCGATGTAGCAGACTTGGATCTGCCTGGATGGTGATATTCCGCATCGCTTGTTGATCCTGTCAAATAATGTCTATAAGTCGGAGTCTGTGACTGCTGCTGTTGTTGTTGTTGTTGTTGTTGTTGTTGCTGCTGCTGCTGCTGCTGCTGCTGCTGCTGCTGCTGCTGCTGCTGCTGCTGCTGCTGCTGCTGCTGCTGCTGCTGCTGCTGCTGCTGCTGCTGCTGCTGCTGCTGCTGCTGCTGCTGCTGCTGCTGCTGCTGCTGCTGCTGCTGCTGCTGCTGCTGCTGCTGCTGCTGCTGCTGCTGCTGCTGCTGCTGCTGCTGCTGCTGCTGCTGCTGCTGCTGCTGCTGCTGCTGCTGCTGCTGCTGCTGCTGCTGCTGCTGCTGCTGCTGCTGCTGCTGCTGCTGCTGCTGCTGCTGCTGCTGCTGCTGCTGCTGCTGCTGCTGCTGCTGCTGCTGCTGCTGCTGCTGCTGCTGCTGCTGCTGCTGCTGCTGCTGCTGCTGCTGCTGCTGCTGCTGCTGCTGCTGCTGCTGCTGCTGCTGCTGCTGCTGCTGCTGCTGCTGCTGCTGCTGCTGCTGCTGCTGCTGCTGCTGCTGCTGCTGCTGCTGCTGCTGCTGCTGCTGCTGCTGCTGCTGCTGCTGCTGCTGCTGCTGCTGCTGCTGCTGCTGCTGCTGCTGCTGCTGCTGCTGCTGCTGCTGCTGCTGCTGCTGCTGCTGCTGTTGCTGCTGCTGCTGATTCAAAACATGAAACGTTTGTTGCTGCTGCTGTTGTTGTTGAGAATGTGACTGTAAATTGCTATTAGATGATGTTCTCTGACTGTTCGTAAGCTTGCTGTTGGTATTATTGCAAGTGTTATTTGCAGTGTAATTTAAGTTCCGGCTTTCCATGATGGAGAAACTAATTGGAGATGATTGACTACTGTCATGTCCCTGTTGCTCATTTCGTCTATGCTCAATTCCGTGGCTCCCTAGGTCTGGATAAATCTTGGTCTGCGCTTTCGTCTGAATATTCTGTTGAGTCGTAGTAGTGGTCGCTGTTTTATTTGATGGCGATGCAAAATTGCCATTGCGTGTTCCCTGTTTATCCTGAATTACTTGCGCGGAACCTGACCGAACTGGACCACTTAAAAAAATAGTCGTGGTCGATCTCGAGGATGGTTGGGATATTCTATATTCTTTGCCAGAAGAATTGCTCGGTGTTGATACGATACACGATTGCTGATGTAGTGATGGTTGGACTTTTCCATTTTCAGTGGCCGACTGACCTCCATTACCAGCGCCTGAGTAACTATCAGTTAAGGTGTCAGAACTAAAAGTTGGAACTTGATGAAAGAATGTTTGACTATTACTGACTTGCAACGTGGATTTTATGTTAACGGTAGGTGATTGAGATCTTACACTAATCGACTTTTTTGTGTCAGTTGAACAGCCGGATGCTTTAAAATCTGTGTTGCACGCAGACGGAGTGGTTATTTGAGATGCACTAATATTGTTTAAGGTCTGTGTCGTACTAAAATGAGGATTAAATGTGTTTTCATAGCCAGTACTATTGGATTTTGTAGAAGGTGGACCTGGAGACGATGGAACAACGCTTTCATGTGGTAAAATGCCAAATGGGCTAGGAAGTTGCGTATTGTTCTGAGACGTCCAGGCTAACGTTGAAGTCGTAGGCGATGTCGACGCTCCGTGCTGCTCAAAAAATGTAGCTTGATGAGTAGAGCTGTAATTCTCTCTCAATGTAGAGATGTCGGATTCAGTTGTGGTATTCTGTTTTGTCACTGCTTGTGCCTGAGCAAGTACTTGTCTGTGTTGAGTAACATAGTGTGCCTGCTTAGTATTAGGATGAAACAAAGGTGAAAAGACTTCATAACTCACAGGAGGTGGAGATAGAAATCCTCCTGGGTTAAAGGGAGATGGTTGACCTGCCAGAGTTGCTGTTGTATGAGCTGCTTGTAAAAGTAATTGTGACGTCGTTGTTGATGGTACTGCCTGCGCGGCAGCTGTTGTTAAATGATGAGGTACAAAATCATTAGTTGTAGTTGATGTTGTTTGAAACGTTCCAGTGGAGCTACTCACAGTTAGACGATTATACGACGTATACCATGGACCAACGGGATCCATTACCCAAGCTTGGCACTATGGTGCCTCACTTGGTATATGTTTAGTAGATTCTCCTGTTTGTCAATTCCAAGATATACTCTCTCATAGCATAATATTTATCATTTTTTAAAATTATTTCCACTTTTTTATAACTTATATACTGAAAAATACATTTCAAGTTAACATATGCACATAAAAAGTTCATCCAAGTATCAGGATTAACAGCATAACAAGAGCTCCTATTTTATCTGAAAAAAAAAAGAAAAATAAATTGTATGTTTAACTATTTCATAATAGGTAGTTAACAATGCTTATTAAAAACAAAAATAATACTTTCAAATCGCCTAATCTTTACATTCTAATAAATTTTATTTATGCAATATGTTGCTACGAGATATTTAGTATAGTACAAACAATAAAATTATCAGAATGAAGCAACGCACGTAGAAGAAACATAATATAAATAACGCCATGACCGATACGACAGCCCTTTCCAGTCTTAATTCTATCAATTAACACAAAGCAATCATATGACATTTCTATAATACTGTTAAAAAAAACTCCAATCACGCGAACGATAAAGGAGAGAAAAAACTCATGGACTGACTTACGTTTTACACAAGTTTCAAGACGAGGCACAATGAAAAAGGTGTGCTGCAGCCGGTTGAATATAAGTCTCTGGGATATCGTAGGATCGAGTAAGTGAATTCAAACAGACGACAGATTGCAAATGTTCACAGAATCCGAGTTTATTTAGTCGACAACGGTGCACTGTGACATGCGTGACAATCAGCTATAGTCGGCTGCGATGACAATCGACGCGAGCACTGTTCGTTCGACGACGGCGACGACGACGACGACGACGACGGCGGCGAAACGGCGGGAAACAGCCGTCGCATACTCGGTAATACTGCAACAACGACGATGTCGCTATCCTCTTGGAGCACGCGTGACCATACGGCAGGCCGTATGCCGCGAGACGATGCGACGCTCGCCAGATCACCGGACACGACGTCTTGGCGAGCAACACTGGGATAAATATGGCCACACGAACGAGAGTCTTGGTACGAAGAATGCGCAAAACGCGATACACGGGCGGCACCAATGGCAACGACGACGACGGCGGCAGCGGCGGCGACGGCAGCAGCACCACCGGACAGCGAGTCGCGCTCACATGATCCGAGCGTATGTAACAACCGCAACAGAAAGCGCGCATTACGAGCACCACTTCGCATACGTCGCAACCACGGCGGTAGTTGGACGTTGATACTCGTGCGAGATCATGTATTGTTTAGCAACAAAAACCGATAATGCATCAATATCCGTGCTCACCACGCACAATCACGCATAATGTCTGACAATGTCATCTCATACCACTCACCGCTACAGCTGCCCAATGCCCATTACTGCCATTACTGAATTTAGTCACTCTTGTGATGCTGATTCTTAAATCGACGCATCGAGAATCGATTCTTTTTTATTCTTGAAAAATCGATTTTCTTATTTCTCGATTCTTCCGGAATCGATATAATTTTTAAAAGATATATCATGCGTGATCTATGTATGTATATACAATGGGTGCTCTCCATGTAAGCCCGTTTCCACCAACGCAGATTAACTTTTTAATCTCGATTCAACTTATTCTTCGTCTTTTTCTATTTTAAAGATTAAACAAAGAATAAGTTTAACGGAGATTAAAGTTAATCTACATTGATGGAAATGGACATTAGTGACACAAGTCGACACAAGCATCATTCCATCTTTCTTTACATTTAGTAAATAATAAAGATAAAACGACGTTTGTGTCGACCTTTGACTATAAACACCATGGGTGCATTTATTTACGCAGTGACTAGAGCATCCACTACTTTCTCATCTGCTAGTCACATGACTAGTAAATTTACTGAACAGACTTCTGCATGAAAAGCTACTCGGTATCGTATTGGATCATATCTTTCATATATAATAGAAAATTGGACAAAGCTGAGAGTTTAAGTAAAAAGAATGGATCGGAAATCCATCGAGGTTTTACGCACAATTAAAATGTAATATTTTTAGACTCTGTAAAAAATTATACTTTTGTTAAGATATTAAATTTTATAAAAACAATAAATATAAAAACAATAAATATTTTACAAATATTTAATTTATTAATTTTATTATTGTAAATTAAATAAATTTATATAATATTTATATACAAATATATTTATTTATGTATGTTATTTATATATTATATATATATATATTTGTTATAAATTTATTATCGTAAATATGAATTAGCAAACTTTACAACTTTTCTATTATATATCTCACCTTGCATTTTTTTACTTTACTAAGATCGATTTTCACAAGTTCTTTGCCCTTTTTACTTAATAGTTTAATAAAATTCAGTAATATACAACCAGTTATTAGCTGGCGATATTATGAGCAGCAAGATATGGAATTTATGAAGGCGAGGGCAAGATTGCAACGCAGTTTGTCGTTCGTTTTACGCAATAGCGGCAGTACTGCGAGCAGAGCATCATGAGCATGAGCTTCCGAGATAGCTGCGCAGATGCTATACATCTCTGCGTAAACGAACGAGAAACTGCACTGCAGTCTCTTTCGCAGATAGAATAAACGAACGACATCTGTGGCAATAACTGCATAAACGAACGCACTCATGAACTTGCATGGACTGCCAGTAGCCAACTTCAACGTGTCGCTGGAAGATTAGGCCAGTGATGGGAGATGACAAGAATTCGTCTGCTCTAAGAAACTTTGTACACATGCGTAAAGCTGAGCAGTCTTAATTGACGTACACATTTCATGGTATTATAAGATCCCTAATAACGATATTAAGAAAATTGTAGGGAGAAAAAGAAGGTTTTTATTAAAGATACATAGTGTGTTTATGAATAATAATAAATTTTGTCTTTTATTACGTCTGCAGCCGATTTATCATATGAATATCAACATATCGTTTGGAGAGATAACATTCGAAAAAGTCACTATAATGACATACAGTACCTAAGAGGTTAAAAGAGGATAATTCATTACTATAACCATAATTTAGGATAAAATTTAGAACGGGTTGTAAAGCGGGACAAAGTGTTAAAATTTGAATTCCCTCTTAATTTGGAACGGTTAGTCACTCAGATGTACCGGAACCCCAAAAGCACCCGTTCCATCATTGGATCGAGCTGCCACGTCATTTTACGCATGCGCACAAAGTTTACTAGAGCAGATGAATTCTTGTCACCTCCCTTTACTAGATTAGGCTCCGCTCTGGACAGTAATTTTCTGCGGGAATGGGGAGCTTTGATTATAGTATATGCATGTTTACGGTGTGCAGTGACAAACTTACATTAGTATGAATTTTTTTAAATATATTAACTTATTTTTATGCACACTTTATCGATACTTTTATTTTTTTAACAGATTTACTTAATAATTGCGTTTAAATCAATGAATTCCATTAAAAAGTACATAGCAGTGTTATGTGAGTTTGTTACTAGCCCGTGCCGCAAACCGCGCGCAAACCGTACTCCATGTAATATCAGCGAAAAAAATAGGCAGTACGTGGTATGCGGTTCCCTAGTTGCCTAGATAGTTACTGTACCGCATACCGCGTACCGTGCTCCATGTAATTGGACCCTCAATAATGGTGCGTGTATAATATAAGCATAGTATAACTTTCGCATCTGAACTTGCCGGTCTTTACTGTTCCGGGCGGAGCCTAACAATCTTCAGCCAACTTCATTCTTCGACACCAAGAGCATACATTTCCTATAGCAAAAGTGAAGGACTAGTAATCCATATGTTATATGTTTATAGTCAAAGAGGGCACTATAAGTCACAAAAATTTAAACTCTTAAAAGTACATCTAAATATAAAAATTTGTGTATCATTTTTTATATAATTAAAGCATAATGCATATTTTAAAATTTAATAAGTATATTTAGTAAACATTTATTAATTTTTAAGAAAAAAATAAAAATATATTTTTTAAGACATCACCCATATAGTGCTCCCTACCGGGGTATCATGGATCATACACAAAATAATAGGATTAGAGCCTGAGCACAAAAATTATAGTAGCACTTACTTAGGCTGAAATTGTAAACATAAGTACAACTTATTGCCGTGTCTCTAAGAGACAGCAATAAATCGTACGTCAAAGCTTGTACGTTATTTACGTCTACAACCTAAGTAAGTGTTACAATTCTTGTGCTCAGACCCTTATGCAAGAAATATCGGTGACGAAAGTTGGAAAGTATTTTTAATTAACTTTCTTAGCATAGTCACTAAGACAATAAAATATAATTATACCTAT
>NW_017305557.1:102029-105251 GCF_001594115.1 Trachymyrmex septentrionalis | reverse complement strand
AATTATAAATATTAAATATAATAGAAAATTATAAAAAAAAACAAATAAGAAATAACCATTAATATAAAATAAAAAACTTATTACGATAAAATAAAATTAATTACTTAGAAGTATAAATGGCCTTTTTAGTACATATACTTTTTAGTACATATACTTTCTGTATTGTTCTGTTTTATCATGAATATTTAATGTATAACCCATAGCACCTCAACTATATATTTAATTGTAATTAAATTTATTGGAAAACAATAAAAAATAGATGTTAGATTATTATTTTTAATGTAGTAAAATGATGAGCAAAAACTTGCACCTTATTTTCATATATGCATCTTCCATTACAAAAACAATATCAAAACATTTTTATGTGGTTAAAAAGTTACTATTGCACCACAAAAATGATCGATACTTTTCGATACAATAGAACTTAATCACTGCTAATTAGATAAAAAGTATAGGCAACGAACAGTCACATTGCATCAGTAGTATTAATTTAAACATTCTATTATGTTAAACAATCGATGATCCATGATACCTCATGATCCATGGGGCCCAGGTTTCCCCTATGCAAAATATATTGTGTAGACAATAAAAAATATCAAATTCTGGAAGTAATAAAAAATACATGCAGAAAATTATAAGCACTGATTAATAAGAAGAAAATATACATTATATGTGCATTAATAGAAAACAATTAATAATTCATATGATATGAAAAAATATTAATAGTATATAGCAGTGCTCGCAAAGATTTGCACATTTCGGGCCGATTCCGGCAAGCGACCCCCACTATCGCTCGAGGCTCAGTGCTAGAGAACCTCACAGGGAGAGAGTGGCATACTGCATCACGTGACTCGTTCTCCTCTGATTGGACCTGGTAATCAAGCTCCGTAGAGGTGGGTATGTCGTTTAGGTTAGATGACTGTAAAAGCAGTACGCTTGTCACCTTGTGCTGCTTTTCTCCTCAATTTTACAATTGATGAAGTCTTTGTAAATTATACATATTATATTAATCTTGGAAATATATACTTTCCTATATTGTACAATAAGGAGCAAAAATGAGCCTGTACTTTGGTGTAATACATATGTTGGTGTTAGATGAGCGCGCCGCCAACGTATATATGTATTACATCGAAGTACAAGCTTATTTTTGCTCCTCATTGTACATATATACATGAAATAAAACTAATTTTCAGATATCTAAACAGGATTTGTGCATATTATAAAATGTTTGCCAGATGCAGTGCTCCAAGATGTACAAACTCTAATAGAAAAGGATATTGCTGCACAACATTTGCTCAAGATTGCAAAAAAAATGAATTGATGCTGCCGGAATTCCTGATTGGAATCAGAATTCAAAATCAGTTTTACTGTATGAAATTGGTACCGAAGTGTGCATACAAATGTTTTATAATGTAACTCCCGTAAACACCAACAAGAATAACATCAATATTATAATTTCTCACTCAATATCAATATATTAAATTCAATATAATGCGAGTGTATGTAAATAATGATTACGTAGTTGCGTGAAAAATTCTAATATATATTGATATTACGTTAATGGGATAGATTGATCTCACAGTTGGTGAGATATTTTTCTCTAACATGTACCTCTTATTTTTTAGGTTCATTTCCATTCATCAAAATTATTCCGCGTTGGTAGCAAAAAAATTATGAGGAAAGGTGCCATACCAAGTTTGTTTTGCAAATGTGATGAATCTGTAAAATTAGAAAGAATAAAAAATTGAAATATGTTATTCATAATGATAGGTGTTGCGTAAAAAAACTGCCTGTAGACATAAAAATGTTAGAGAAATCAGCTAATAAAATAGTATCAGCAAAAAAAGACAATATCAATAATATCTGCGATACGAATATTGAACTCTTACAAACATATGAAGTAATGCAAATTAAGTTACAAAATATTATATAAGCAAATGAAGTTTTAAAAGAAAGATTTCATCATTTACAGGATGATTTGGGACATATAAAGTCCTTTACATTTGATATGTAATGCATTAACTCTTTGATCACGATGGTTAATTTTGTACATATGTCCAATTGTATAAGTTCTGCAAGACGTCTTATTATAAAAAATAAAATTTTTAATATTACTTCTGATCATGATATACATGCTATTTATATAGAATTTATTGACGATTATAGCTACTTAAGATTTCAAAAGTAAAAGTTTGAATATGTATGTTTTTAATATTAAAGTTTGGTAATAAAAATAAAATTTGTGACAAAAAAATTGTGTTTGATTTTTTAATCGTAAGAAATATAAAAAAATAATTACAAACATCATAAAAAATTATATCATTAATCAAGAAAAATGTAAAATATTAATTCAATATAAATTTTTAAGATATGTTATACGTCATTTATTATAAATTGTCACATCTATAATCCATAAGAAAAGAAAAATACTGATAATTCAATCACATAAAATTGGCAGTTTTTTTACGCAACAACTATCATTATGAATAACATGTTTAAATCTTTTTCTTCTTTCTAATTTTACAGATTTATCACATTTGCAAATAAATTTGGTATAGCATCTTTCCTCATAATTTTTTGCTACTAACGCCAAATAATTCTGATAAATGGAAATAAACCTAAAAAATAAGAGGTACACATTAGAGAAAAATATCTGTCCCATCAACTATCATTAACGTAAACATCAATGTTATGTTAGAATTTTTCACGCAACTACGTAATTGTTACATACACATTATATACATTATATTATATTAAATTTAATATATTGATATTGAGTAAGAAATTATAACATTAATGTTATTTTTGTTGGTGTTTACGGGAATTACATTATAAAACATTTGTATGCATGCTCCCGTTATCAACCTCACACAGTAAATCTGATTTTGAAGGTTTCTAATCAGGAATTCCGGCAGCATCAATCCATTTTTGTCTCAAGTTTGCAAACAACTTGGGTAAATGTTATGTAGCAATATCCTTTTTTATTAGAATTTATACATCTTGGAGCATTGCATTTACTGGCAGACATTTTATAATATGCACAAATCCAGTTCGGATATCTGAAATGTAAAAATCCATAATTTTATTTCATGTATATATTTACGAGGTCTGTTCAAAAAGTATCGCGAATTTTGAATTTCCGCGGGTTACGTATATTCGATTTTCGATTTTTTTGTGGCGTTATGTTGGTACTCATGTCTCTCACTTATGCCGACAAGTTCG
>NW_017305557.1:82086-101195 GCF_001594115.1 Trachymyrmex septentrionalis | reverse complement strand
TAAAGACGGCATCGAAGGAGGAGCTGAACAAGATCACAAAAAATAATTTTTTGAAGTGCTTCGAGGATTGGAAAAAACGTTGGCACAAGTGTATAATATCTGATGGGGATTACTTTGAAGGGGACAAAATAGATATTCATGAATAAATAAATAATTTTTGAAAAAACACAAAATTCGTGATACTTTTTGAACAGACCTCGTACAATAGAGGAAGGTATATATTTCCAAAATTAATAATATGTATCACTTACAAAGACCTCATCAATTGTAAAATTGAAGAGAAAAGCAGCATAAGGTGACAAGCGTACTATTTTTAAAAAAGAATGTTAAACAATTGCATAAAGACGATGTTATATTATATATGTTAAAGGACTATTAACAATTAATCGTTGTTCAAGAATTTAAAATGATAAAATTATATTCGCTTATAGAACAAAATAGTTATTACGCTAAAATCTTTGTTACTTAGACTTTGTAAGACTTCGTATGGAAAACACAAAATTTCCAGATTTATTATTTATTTGATGTATTTCCTGATTTCTTTGCAAGTCTGTTACAGAAACTTCTCAATGTAAATTTTTAACAAATGAATGATTTCTGATAGACAAGAATTATTATGACAAAATGCGTTAGTTATTCTAAAATTTTCTCAATGTAAATTTATAACAATTATTAAATGGTTTTTGGTAGACAAGAATTATTATGACAAAATGTTTTAAAAAATTTTGTATTTGGTTTTGTAAGAAAATAAAACTTATTTTGCAAAAAAAATATTCCTTAATAATGTAACAATCTCCGCATGTTTAAGCTACAGAGACGTTCCTGAGCCAGAGCGTGAGCGCTGGGCGGCTCGACCGCCGAGCCTCGAGCGGGGGTCACTCGCCGAAACCTGCCCAAAATATGCAAATCTTTGAGAGCACCGGTATATAGGATCCTCTTCCTCGGTCCTTTCAAATCAAAAGCTGTTATTAGTATTATTGTCACTTCTGATTGGCTGTCGCAAATGCATCTGCGAATTGCATTCTGCATTTTGCGACTTATGTAGACGACCTTTTAGAGCGTAGTGTCATACTACTTTTTTAGTGGTCCTCCTCCAATCCTCTCGGCTGTGTAGAAATTCCCGCGGACCCCAGTCAGTGAGTTGGCTTGGGCAGCTTACCTTAGAGACTCTCAAGTAAGAGTTGCGCGAATTCCAAGCATTTGCAGGAACATGCCTTCAGGATTTGTACGAGGATTTTCCCTCGTAATATTTATATGTTTGTAAGTAAAAATTATTAAATTTAAATAATAATGATTTAATGTCATTATAAAATATTATTATACCACATAAGTTGTGAAATTGATGTGATTATTGAAAATATACAAATATTACAAATGAAGATTGCTATGTTCTTGCAAATGTGTTGCTCGAAGTTTGTGCATCTCTTATTTGAGAGAGAAAGAAAATACAAAAACTCCCTACGCAGAAGTCGCTGTGACTGGCAGTAGGCAATTACTACAGTGTGCAAGTGAACCACTCTCGAGAGTCTCTAAGCCCGGATCCTCATACGGTCAACAGCGCTTTGACACCGAATGCTGATTGGTGAAAAAACGGGTGATGGAAATAATTTTACCTTCACAACCGGTTAATCTACCTACTCGGCGAGCGTCCTCGCGGGCGACGTCCCTCAATCTTCCCCTTGATTAATTATTCCCCTTGATTAATTTCTCCTTTAGTATCAATTTTTCTTGTTATCTATCCAAAAAATGCTAGCATTCGCCTCTTTAAATATAAATATATATATATTTAAATGTTATTTGAACAAATAGTCGAAAAATATTTTTTAATCTATAAAATATCCAGAATTTATAAAAAATTTAAATTTATAACTAAATTAGTAAATAAAAAGTATTTGTACACAATAATAAAAATATCTTTGTATTAAAAAGACAAGTTATTTTAAAAAAGGTAGAATAGATAGTATGCACCATACTAAGTAAAAAAAATCTTAGTGAACATAGCTTGAAAGCTCAATCATTTCTGAGATAACATTTTTATTAGCATCATGAATGACTTGTTATATTTACAAAAGATGCTTCACATATCTTTCTTCCATTTCCATATATGTTTAACATATGAAATATGTATGGAAATTGAATGAGGACATACAGAACGCAATTTATAAACATTGACGTAAACATTGCATGCGACACGTAGTAGAAGCCATGGTGGAAAGAATATAAAAGTATTCCTGTGGATGCGCAGTAGGAAAGTGAATTTGGATAACATTTGATTGGCTGTTTCAGTATAACCAACGCTATTATACGCAAAAAAGTGCATATTGGGAAACATTTGATTGGTTATTTCCAGTATTGTTAATGCAGTATTATGCGCAATGTTTTATCTTATATTCTTTCCACTATGGTAGAAGCTAGTAATACAAAATAGACCGCTTTTCATTCATTTCTTGACATAGACCTTTCTGTTTTTCTCGATAGTAGCACCTTCTACGGATCAGGCGTCAATACATACTGAATGGTTTTTTTTAACATCCTGTATAAATTTAACACTTCTTTCACTAATATCACTTTGTCACTATTCACTGAAAACTGAACATCGCTTTTTCACTTTCTTTAAAGATATGTATTCATGGTGTCACTCGTCACTCATATTCAGCAATAAATAAGTCACGTGATTTCGTATGCTAACCTCGAATGTCGCTCATATAAATGGGTTAGCAGCGATAAGTTTTTGACGGTAATTATATTATGTAAAATGCTGTAAAAAGTCCAAAATGTTATATTAAAAACAATATTACGATATAATATTGGACCTGTCAAGTTGATGTGATTATGCACAACAACAATAAAGCGAAACTACGACAAAATAAAACTAACGGCATCTGTATACATTAATGAATATATAAATTTAAAAAGAAAATATAAAAAAAAAATTTTGGGTTAATCCTTTATTTGAAAAATAATGTGAACATCGATATAAAAAATTATTATTAAAAAATTATGAATAATCGGTTATATACTTCCATATACCCATGAGTCGAAATACTCTTTTTGACTATGATCATTTCACATATACCACAAGTATGTACAACAGCCATCTGAAAATTTCATGAAACTATCGCAAATAATAACAAATAATACGATAATTAAATAATAATATAATAATTAAATAATAATAATTAATAATAATAATAATAATTTAATAATACAATAATTAAATTGGTATAATGTATTAAACGATTATAAAGAAAAATCGGTATAAATAAAATTGGAAATAAAAATAAAAATAATCAAGATTAAATGAGATAAAATCGCACGCAACAAATTTTTTATTGATAAGAAATTTGTATTTATTTATTTATTGTAATAATTATTTAGAATACGGACATCACTACAAAACTTGATAAAAATACATTTACTTGATACGTTTTTACTCAAAATGAAAGAATTTGGCAGAAAAGAACATGATGCTTCAAAGCGAATTATTAAATGTTAAAGTTGGGCTACGATGGAAACTAACTAGGATACTGACTAAATAGAAACCAATAACTACATTTACCGCACCCTTAGGGCCACTTTCATCAAGCTCCGATTAACTTAACATGCCTAGTAATTTTGCAGGATTTCAACTGAAGCTGATGTCGGAGAAAAAATGCAAAGAAGTTATAAATATAGATTTGTAATACTAACTTATGTAGCAAGGTTTCTCTCTGATAGCTGTTTGTGTTTAGAGGTTAAAAGTGTTCTTTAAATGTTACATATTTAATAAATACTGAATAAATTGGAAATAAAATTTTTTAAAATTATTTTAAATGGAAAACAACTCAGTTATAAATTGGATTACTTGATATAACCAACAAATGTAGTGATTATTAAATTATAGTAAATTATATCAGTATTTTTACTATCAAATAAATGTACGAAGAAGGAAAGCAGCTGCAGTTGCAGCTATATTTCAGTTGACCGTGTTTGTATTTTATAAGTTTACATAATATTATTTATAGGATATAATCGTAATTTTATACAATTTTATTCGAACATATGCGATGTCCTAAAATTAAATTGAATATATATAATTTTTCTTCTTTTACATTTATTATTTCCATTTTGCATATAGACGATCTTTATATAGCTGTTTATATAGATTAGCGCCGAGACACTACTAGTATCTCCAGATTTGTAACTTGTGTCGAATATTCATGAACATTCGCTAAAAGCTGAAAAATTTTAGCAAACAGCGATTACTAGCTAGCGAATGTTCACGTGATCTTTAATCGCGGCGATCTTCTCGCTGTGTGAATTTGTACTTTAACCGTGCATAACGTTGTTCGTATTTTTCTCTTCAAATACACTTCTATCATAAGATGTCTATTGGCGATTGGGCATTTAATGGCATTTAAAAAAGAAAGCGCTATAGAGTGTAGCGGATGGCTACATATTATAAACGAAATAACGGAATTCGTCCACTAAGGAGGCCAAACTCGAAACTGTTTGGTCGGCCGTGGCATTTCGTCTCGGTGCCACACTATTACTCATCAATAACGCGATATATTCGTAGTGTGAATCTTGCCTTAGATACCTTGGAATCAATTTAAATTATTCTATTTAAAGGAACTTCGCGTGACTGCGGTGCTTTCACGAATCCAAGCGAGTCCCGTTGGACCTCTGGTGGCGAGTCGCCACAAGAGAAATAGAAAGAAGTGCGACAGAAAGTCAGTTACGTAATTGGTTATCTCCTTAGTTTGCGTATGTGCAGTTCAATTTTGCGTTCGCTGAAATCTGAAGTTGCGCTACTGTATATACTGTAGTAATAATTTGAAAATCAAATTTTTTGAATATTACTTTTAAAGTACGGGAGATATATATGTATTAAAAATGAAAGAGTAGGGTAAAAGAGAAGATCCAGGTGTGATATTGAAAATTTGTCATCACAATAATATTTATTATAATCATATATAATGTAAGAATATATTTTACTACTTAGACTGAGTTGTTCCATCTTTCATTAAATTTCAGCTCACTATCTTACTGTCTTATTCTCTTATGCTCTTACTCTTTTGTTTATCCAGTAGACAAGTTACACAGTTTATTCGAAGATGGAACAACCGGCTCTTAGGGCGGCAGGAGTCATGGTGGAGATCTCTGTCGAAAACAAATTTCTTTCATTCTAAATTATAGCTATAATATTGAGAAAATCACAATATAATTATGATATTCACAATCAGGAAAATCAGCTGAAGATGCGTACAGAGCATTTCCTTTTTTTTTTTTTCGGAAAAAAGTTTACGGAAAAATTTACAATAAAAATTCAATGTTTCATTTGATTTGCATTATAATGCAGATGAGATGCACATTTTATTTATTATGTTTAAACTACTTGCAAAATCCGACTCTGTATGCACCTTTGCAGCTTTATAAAAAAAGAAGCCGAAAAAAAATCATGAGTTTCTACAAGACAAAATATGATACCTCGCAATTATATCCGTACCATGAGTAACAAACAGATAATTTTATTTATTATACTATCTTTAAGAATAAACTTTCAAAATTCGGCTCTTTAGGAGACTTCATAATTTCGTAAAATATAAGTAAAAAAACAAATTTCATGACAAAATATTTTTTCTACAAGGCCAAATATATGGTGCAGACATGTATCTGCACCGCAAATAAAGTGTAAATGAGTTTTCTCGTCACTATTGCTGGCCCTTAAATAATAATTACAATAGCGTCAATCAATTGAGAAGTATAGGTACCGCTTATATTCTTACAAATGCCAAATTTTATTGCTACGGTAAAGACCAAGTAAGTAGTTTACGAAAACTCACAGATCGCCATACCTAGTAGCACGAAAGAAAAATAGGATTCAACAATTAAGACACTTAGTTGAGTATATCGCAGATATCATAAAGTATACCAATGCCACTGTGTCCTTGATAGAATAAATGATAGGAAATGTACAACTTCGTTGAGACATCTAGAGATTTAAATTTAAACGTATTGACTTAATCGCAACTACAAAAAGGATCGTTCCAACCTTCGCATATTATACGAAAATAAGCAGAAATCAAATAATAAATATAATTACTGTTATATAACTATAATAGTAACAAAGTATTGTGTATGAATCAATAAAATACAATTGATACAAATTGTAATCACGAAGGGATTATCAAAACAAATTAACTAACTTTTAACAAACTTGATTACAGTGGCGGTATCACAGTTACTTTGATATCATACAATATTTGTAATCGCTCATCTCTCTCAAATTGAACTAAAACAGTCGCATATTATAGATGATAGATAATTGTATGCAACTACATAATTTTCTTACATAAATTTATAAACACATATTTTCCAGAATGTAAGATATTTTTAGAATGTCTGTGCATTTTTAAATGTATTTGCTATAAAAATAAATAAATAAGCTGAAAATGGTATTTCTTATAAGCAAATTAACGTATCGATCGTGATTGGATTTGGAGTTTAAAAAACGAAAATTAAAAAAGTTATAATCGCGTTAAAAAAAAATAAATAAATAATATGTAGTAGCACCTGGACGCATAGATCCGGCATAGCTTTGGTTTTTTTTCTTGTAAAATACATCGACATTAATATCTAATTACGGTAACATTAAGAAATGCAATATGTAATCAATATTGCTGTTTTATTTACGTTACTGTTTTACGGAGACCTTAATGAAGGGCTACCTCATTTGCATTTTTCGCTGTTGCCATACCGCAAACTTCCTATATGCGGTAGTTAACAATTGATTAAGATGACTCGTCAAGTGTTGACTAACCGCAGAGAATTCTCTTTGCACACGATCCTGGGAGAAATGGAATTCGTATATTATAGAATAATGAATTTTGTATAAATAAATAAATGCTGCTTATTTGTATATGTGAAATAAATATTTACTTACTTCAAAGGGTTTTAGTTTAGCGGAATGAAATCTATGTAAAGCTTCGTGCATTCTGATTGCTTTTTCTTCAAGCTGTGGTGTTGTCGGAGGAAAACTTCGCCAAAAGTGTCTCAACAACTCACATGTACACACATACACGTTACGTAATTCCTTCTCTAAATCTTTCGGTATTAATTCTATAATATGTATTTTACATAATTATTTATCTATGCTTATGTATTTATATCTATATATATATGTACATTATTGCACATTGACTAAAGAATGTGAAGTTACTAATAATAATTTACTGAATATCTGAAGACACGGTAGTGTCTCGGCGCTAAGACAAGTGAATTATATATACTGTCATTTGTAATATAAAGAATATATTCTTACGTCCAAGACTTTCTTCTCGGAAACCTTTCATTAAAGATCCACCAGGTGTTAATTCACCTAAAGCTGATACTGCCGCAGCTGGACTAACTAAAGAAGTAGCTGTTTGTCGCGGTAATGTACTACCGGATAACCATCCAGAAGCTTCTTTTTTTAAGTGATTTAATGTAATAAACAATTCTTCCAAAGTTGGTTCTATACTTCCGTAATCTGGTATAGGTCCATGCAAATATCTATCTACATGCATCAGATTTAACGGTGCTCCATTATTTGTATTTATGTCACAGCTCTTATCAAGATCATCATAAGTTATCTTCTCTTGTATTCTACGCTGTAAAAATGTATTTGAAAAGATTAAATAAATCATCCTCAATCCCAGCAAACATAAATGATAAATAAATCAAATGGAAAGGAAAGTTGTACTTTTTTAGTCTTTGGTTCATCATCTGGTTCATTGTTTGTTATTTTACTTGCAGATGGTGTAGATCCATTTAATTGTGGTTGATTGGTTTGTATCAACTGTTTGGCAGTGCTAGCTTTCATAACCATTATGCTATGTTGATTAAATCTCTTGATCATATTTTGATGTACTATATTTCCAGATGTTTTATCTGCTTTACTACAACCACTTCCATAATTTTCATCTAGTGTTTGATCTTCAAAGGAAGTAATATCTACCAAAGGATCATTTATCCCAGTTTGAAGATCTTTCTTAAGTTCTTGATCATCTATTTTGGCACATTCGGTAAAAAGATCCTTGGTCCCAGTATTGATACGGTCTCTGTGAAAATAATGTGATTGAAAGAATTTTGTCCAGAAATCTGACTCTGGCATTTTATGAGGCACATTTTCTTGATGTTTTCTTTTAACAGCTGGATAAGTCTTAAATATACATTCTATCACATCGACAGTTAAATTGTATTTTAATCCATTGCAGCCATCAGTTTGTGGCTTGATATCTGCCTAAAAAATTCGATTAATCCATTATATATAATTTATGTGTTGAGCAAAAATCTAACATAAAAGGAAGCATTATTACCAGGAAAGCACTATTAACACCTATCTCTTGACGTTGTATCTTTTTAGCTTGTGTATACTCTGCGGCATGTTGTGACCAAAATTCTTCCGATGATATAACTTGCGTGATTACTAGATCACGATATAATTGAAGCAACATAGGATGTTCTTGAAGAGTTCTAAAAAAAGGAATGTATTTGTAAACAAATTGTCTCATCAATTATTCGTGAAGTACTCTCTTCACAAATATTAGCTTAAATTAAATTAACCTTACCTATTTTTTTCTTCTAACTCCTTGTTAACTTTCCGCTTAAATTTTGGTAGTAACTGTTGCAATAACTCCTTTACATCATCGCGATCTTTAATTTGTGCTTCTTGTCCATTTTTATTTACAAAATGAAATGTAGATGATGTACCATCATGTAACACAACCTGTAGTTGTATTTTTGATTTTCCCTCTGGTGATATTTTTTGTACTACAAAGACTCAATAATTTTATTTGTTTATTGATATTGGTGTATAATTTATATTATTATTTCACAATAACATATACAAATAAACATAACAATATATATATATATATATATATATATACATATATATGTGTGTATATGTATATAAGCTAACACATTATTGAACACATAATTACATCAATCAGTTATATTTATACACAACTTCTTAAAGTCTTACATTTAATATCAGCATACTTATGGCTGACAGAAACAGTATCTCTGTTATCAAGCATCCATGCTATTCGTTCATTCATCACATATAAGGTACCATCTCCTTTTTTATAACGCACTTGACTCACTTGCATCAGGACATCTTCCGAGGATGTAGTCATGGTGGATGTGAAGCGTAATACAATTTTTTTAAAAACAGTAAATACAATCCTAAAAATTATATCCTATTAAGAATAATTATGCACAGATATATATATTATTTTAAAAAACAAAAAATTTTTTTGTACAAGAGATTGACTGATAAGAATGATCATTATGGAAACAGAGAACGTATCACTTATTTTGCATGTGTGTGACAAAAAAATTCTTATAAAGTTGTAGAATAGAAAATGTGAGATGTATTGTTCCATAGAATTCGAGACATTTTCATGTCCTTGAATATCGCATGATGATTGTACTCGATGCATCTCTGTATAATCACTTCGAATTTCTTTGGAAAAAAAATACATGAAGCGTGACGATCGCGACGAGAAATCGTTTCGAGGAAATAACAATTCGCATCGCGGTGCGTCAAATACCAAACGATGTCTGTGATAAGAACTCATGCAAGTTAACAGTGAGCGTGAAAGATAAATAGTCGTGCATTTCCCATCGACCGAGTATCTCTCGCGTCACGAAAATCAGCTTTCCACACATTTCAGTGAAAGAAACGCGTTTCCCGTTAACAGCGAGCAAAATTCGTTGTAAAAACGCACGTTTACCAGTGGCGG
The DNA here is from genome assembly GCF_001594115.1 of Trachymyrmex septentrionalis. Taxonomy (NCBI): domain Eukaryota; kingdom Metazoa; phylum Arthropoda; class Insecta; order Hymenoptera; family Formicidae; genus Trachymyrmex; species Trachymyrmex septentrionalis. Next base: position 91,425 of record NW_017305557.1, on the reverse strand, counting down.
ATTGCCGAATGCCACGGAACAACGTAAAGATCCGCCAAGCGGCACGGCCATGTGCAGAAACACACCACGGCAGTAGACGCATCGCAAGCGCGGCCACGGACAGACGATAATACTATCGACATCGACCTGTGCCGATCTGTGGCGACTGACGGCACTAGGTTACTCAAGTGACGGCTCAAGTCGTCATCGCTTCCTCTACTAGACGTATTTATCTATCGTTACTATCTCGTGTCCGTCGTGTAAACTGCACACACATATAAAATGAATAATTTTGCGTATTTATCAGCAAAAATAGTGACAGCAAAATCCGCTAGCGGAAATTTATCTGAAATTTTTCGAATATAAAGGCCTTGTGCACAATGGAGGAAATATTAGAAATAAGAATAAATATTAAGATTTTAACGTATCAGAAACCGTATTTTCCGGTGTAACTGATATCTGATAGGCTGCGGCATACGATACTTGTTTTCCTGCTGAATTGCTAGCTGGATTAGAATCTTGCCACCGTATTAGCTGCAATGCTGGCACACTGATATCATCAATCATCTCCATCAATTTTCGCCAAAATGACGAATCCAGGGAATAAACGCTCGAAGTTCGACATTGTCCAACTATAATATAAGCAAAGCAACGCTGATTCTGACTATGGCCCACTTGATTGGTCAAATATTTCAAAGCATTTTTTGATTGGTCAATTTTTTGAATTGTTTGTTCAACGCTTCTGTATTCACGGCATAGTGGAAATAATTTTACCAGCTTTTTTTATTCACTCCATAAAAAGAGGCGATAGCGAACAGCTTTTTAACTCTGCTTTGCGTAGCGGTGGAGTAGGGATAAAACGCCAGCTTGTAAAGGCTTTTACATAATAGGTACAGGCAGTAGAACCTGGGATTTAATATCAAACTTACACATCAGAGTTCTAATTGGACAGCTCGTTATTCCCTGTTGCCTGTGCCACCGACAAGATAATTAAAGACCGACATCGTTACGGGGGTTGGCGTCCTTGCGAATATTGAAGTAATTTAGAATTAAAAACTGAAAATTGTACTAATTTTATGATTTATTAGTTTAGTGGACGTATTTAGAACTCAATAATACTCGATTTTTTTGAAATTGTGATTTCAGTGCTATCATCAAAATTTGATTATCAACAGAGATAATAACTGCAGAGAAAAAATTGTAATTTTTTTGCAATACACATAGAATATTATAGCTTTATAAGTATGTATATTTATTTATGGTACATTTATGTAATAAAAAATCATGAATTTAATAATGTATGAATCAAATGTTTATGTTAATAATAGCAAATTTATATTAATTGTCGATAATGTCAGCGTTCTTCAATTACCTTCGGGCCCTTGGGGCTCTTTTTATACCGCCGAAAATTTGTTCAGGGTCGACAGTCTTTAATAGTACCTCGTCGGTGCCTATTGCCTGTGCCTATTGTGTTTAAGCCTTTACTTTATTATTTAACACTTACATGTAAATGCACCTTAAGGGCTAGCATTATTACGAATATCACACTTTTAAGCACTCCGAGACGACAATAATGGATGATTATCGTATGCCTGCGAAACGGGCAAAATTTGATATTCCTAATAAGAATTTGAAGTATCATAGAACACAGGAAGAAATTTCTACAAATAAAAACGCTCAAAATGATGATCTTTGGGGTGATGATTTTGACGAAGAAGATATTGAAGAAATGGATTTGATTGCATCTCAAGCTTGTGTACAGGTAATGCTGTTGTTGTAAGTTTAATTTTAAAATGTGTCATGGAATTTATTTATAATCTGAATCTTTACTTTCAAGGAGACTAACTTGTTAAATAATTTAAGACTACATGATTTGAATTCGGTGAAATCAGCTTTCCCAGAGAGAACAACTGCCTATAATGAAACATGTTCAAAATTACCACAAGCTATAGAAAAGTCTAATTCACAGTTGTTAACAAATGTACAGAGTACAAGTCAGAATCATCAAAACATAACAGAAATGAATTATTCTCAATTTAGAAATAAGTTAATAGATAAAAAAGATCATAATTCAACTTTCCAAAAGAACAAAATTATTGTACATGGTAATATCATTGTGGAAATACAATACTAATAATTATAAAATATCTTTATTTTCATAATTTCTTTTATATATATCTATAGATGGTAAAGAATTGGAAAAATTAAAAACTGAAAACAAAAAATTATTGAATGATTTTATAACTAAAGATGGTGAAACTGCATTTTTACGGCAACAACTACAACAAACTCAGTTACGAGTTGAAAATGAGAAATTAGAAAAGATGCGTTTAATTGAAGAACAAGCCAATCGTCATAGATCAGAGATTAACAAAATTTATAAAGAAAAAGAACAGCTAAAAACACAATTAGAATTACAAGTGAGTTTTATTCTTTTGCTTGATATCACAAAAATATATGATAACATTATCTATTAATGTATAGAATCTAGAAATAGGAAATCTTCAAGAACGTTCTAAATTATTAGAATCTGGAAATATTAAACTAAGGGAACCACAAATGTTATATACAAATTCTTCTATTGATAAGTGCAAATATGTTATCCCAATAAATCGGTAAGATAAAAAACAATCTAAATTTGATTTTTATGAACTTAACATTCAAAGTATCTATAACTAATATGTATTTAATAGAATCACGAATAGGAATCTAAAAATGAAAGAAGTATGTGTACAAGCTAATATTTACAAGAAAAATGATTATCAACTGAAGACATTTAATATTTGTGAGTATACTATTGTAAAATTATTTAAAAGATATTTAGCGATTTACTGACTTTATTTTAAGATGTTTAGCATAACAGTCCGCACGATTTCTCAGATACTTCCGACTTAAAAAACAGTTAAAAGGTGAATATTCGTCTGTTTTACACAGGCTACAACTTTAATTACAACTTAACAAATTTAAACTAATATCGAAATGTTTTATTGATGTTTTATTGATTTTATTGATATTTAATATCAAATTTGTAACATTATTTGTACAGCAATCTCTGACTAGAACATAGAACATACATACATACATATAATATATACATACATCTACTTATTTAATAATATATGTAATAAAATCAATAAAATATCAATAAAAGTGACATTTCGACAGTGATTTGAATTTGTCTTGAAGATTCCTATAATATTATGGAACAAAAATTATATGTTATTTCAAAAATTTAAGATGAATTTGATTTCCTTATAAAAACAAATTTTTAAACATCTTTTTATCGCATGTTGTAGCCTGTATAAAACAGATGAATACTCACTTCAATCTTTTTTAATTGTCGAAAGTGTCTGAAAAATCGTGCGGACCATTACGCTAAACACTCTGTATATTATTGTGACAATTTTGTAATACCACAAATATTTTTTAGATTTTCCTCTTGCAAGAATTTCAGAATTAATGTTTGGAGCATCACTACCAGAAAAATCCATCGTTAATATTAAAGTCATAGAAAAAACTGGAAGGAGAAATTTACCTATTTTGCAAGAAGAAGAAACATTTAGAATTTTTGGTAAATGTTATTCACAGAATTGTTCTGCAAGAATATACAAATTAATACAGTCATATAAGGTATAAGAGCAACCAGTCAGTTTACTTTTTCAAGAAATGTATACTTCCTTAAAAAATTTTTTGGACAAAAAATATAGGATTCTAAGTGTCGTATTAATGGAAATGTTAGTGTGACCTTGGAACATATTTGGACAGAGATCTGGATGCTCCAGATGTTATATCATCCTTGTTATTTACTGAATGTTGAATGAGAATGATATGACACTCGAAAAGCATTGAGGTGGGAATCAGAACACTCTTTTGGATAGCATTGTTGGAGTCACGTAAAAATCATTTCGAAATTTTTTAATGCAAATTCCTATTTTTTATTTCCTATTTTTATTTTTGTAGTTGATTTCGAGTGTTTTTCAAAGTGCTAGGTATTTCAACTCTCAGCTGGCACGCTATATATGATTCGAGATTTTGGAGCACATGAGTGTGTTACCCTCACGATTTCAATCACGAACAAATTTTTTTTAATCGAAACGCCAAAAATTCCGAAAGAAGAATGAATGGACACAAAAATCGAAAAATTTAAGATATTCGAAATATTCAGGAAAAAAGAGAAATAAAAACATTGAAGTTTGCGAGAAAACTAGGTTTTCTTTGAAAATTCGTAGTTTTAACGAGAAAACTGTTGAGAGATTTTTCTAGCGGGGTTTTAAAGGTAATCGAATGTGCTTTAAGAAAAACATACCATTATTTCGATTAGTTTCGGAAAGTATATTTGTTCGGCAAGGTGAAATTAGGTCAACAATCTAATAAATGAGTTTAAACTTTATAAACAGTAAAATAATGCACAATTATAATATAAAAATGACATACTTACGTGAAAAATATTGCTAAACACTTTCTAAGAATATCGAGCTATATATTTATTCAGACTTTGTTTCAAGTGTTTTGAATTTTTATTAAATAATGTAAAAAATGCTATAAATCAACTTATTTTCATTTATTAACGATAAATAAAACTTATTATACACACAAATTCTTGAATTATTAAAATAAGATTGTCGAGATTTGTACTTCCGAGATATGTCTCTGGAGCCGTGGGTGTAATACACTAGAATATTGACAATTAACGATTAGAGTAAATTCTCGTTCAATTCTCACAGCATGTTGTGGGGGGAGGGAGGGGGAGAGGGATTAATAGAAGAGGTGTATGAAACTTTTTATCTCCTAGTCTTCTCTATTTTTATGGTTTAGCATTGTTTTATACAGTTTGAATGTACGTAACCCAGAACTTATGCTGAGAGTTAATATATAAATCATAAATAAAAAGAAATAAATTATATATAAATTTAATATATAAATTGTAAATAGAGGTACTTTTCATCAAATTTTTTTCGAGTATTATGACGTATTAAAAATTAAGATATTGTCGATATTAGCAAGGTGTCCAATTGACGACTAAAATCTTTTAATCCTCCTTAGTAATCACCTTAGCCATATATTGGATCGTGATGTCATAAGCGAGAAATGATACGTTGATTTTTCTTGCATGCTATACAAATAAATAAAGAGAATTTGAATGAAATGAAATGATGAGACCGCTTTAAAACACTTGTAAAAATGGGCTGAGACTATTCTCATCTGCCATGACAGTCAGTAAATAATAAAAAAAAAAGCTTGTGAAATGAAAATAGACTACACATGCGCATTGAGTAAAAACTAATAAACGCAATTTATGTCTTTTATGTGATTCTTTACTGACTGCCAGGGGAGATAGAGATAGTTTCAGGTCCATTTTTACAAGTATTTTAAAGCGATTTTATTATTTTATTTTTATTATTAAAATTCTCTCTATTTATAAATTGCAAGACAATCAACGCTTATGACACATTTCTCGTTTATGACGTCACGATTCAATATGGCTGAAGTGCGTACTCAAGAGTCTTAAATATTGTCTAAGGTCATGATTATACTCGTATACATTTTTGGAACTTAAAGTCAGATAGGTATACAAGGTGCCTATAAAGTCTCTTACCATCCTTATATTTTGAAAACAAATCAAAATTATGAAAAATCAAAATACGTGTTCGATTTTCGAGGAGTTACTTTTTTAAGGGAATTAGAGAAGTTGCCCTTCCCAAGGGGGTGTCCCCATCCCTAACTAAAAAAATTCAAATGGAACTCTATATGTAGTATATAATATGAAGGGCATGGAAAAAGAAAGTTGTTTGTTCTCCTTCTTCCGTCCAAAACGGAAGTTGATAGGTAGACTCGTTCGGAAGTTATTCAATGTCAAATTTTCATTTGTTTGAAAGATTTGAAAAATTTCGTTTGTTCTTACCCTTCAATAAGTGTCATATTTATTGCAGTAATTGTTCAAAATGAGTATTGTTCAAATCTTCACAATAAAATATTTGATTATGAAATTTCTCTTTTACATTCTGAAATATTTTATTAGATATTTTTACAAGCTGCCGTAATCCGCTGTGATTCGGAACGTGTTTGAGTACATTGACTACATTTACACGGTTCGATTTACGCCAAAGTTATAACATCGATGTAATGAAACTGGCTAATTATAGCTATTCCTCTGAAGAATGGAATGACTGTGATTGGCCAGTTTCCTAACATCGATATCATAAGTTCGGCGTAAATCAAACTGTGTAAACGTAATTCACTGTAATTCACGTATAGAATTTCTGCCAATGTACCTTACGCACTGCGAAAAACAGTAGTCGAAAATGCTTCGGACATCGACAGTTCGTGCAGAACTAGGATAGTAATTTCATAATCGATTATTTCAATGTCAAGAAGTGAATAGTGTCTATTTTAAACAGTTGCTGCAATAAATCTAACATGTATTGAAGGTAAAAACAAAATAGAATTTTTCAAATTTTAACATTGAATGACTCTCAAACCGGTCAACGTATCTATTTTTGCATTAAACCAAAAATTTTCTTTTTTTATGTCCTTTCAAATGATATGCTATGAGGAGTTTTATTTGAAATTTTTGAGTTAGGACAGCCTCAATCTCTTTAAGGACGTACACATACTCTGTTCAACGAGAGAATGACTTCGGTTTGCTCATAGGAGATAATGTAACGTTGTACAACGAAGACCTGTGCAAACGGACGAGTTTTCATCCGATTCGAGGGCATTCTCTCGTTGAATGGAGTATACATCTATAGAGATGGTGAAAAAATCGATTTTTTTATACATATTTTTAAAGTATAATGTTTTAAGAATGTTTTTGTAGAGTTATAAATCCAGCGAAAAATAGGGGAGTTATTCGAAATTATAGATCAGAAGGTTCGAGCGCGTTGAAGACGACAGGCACATCTGCGACAAGACGGTTCAAATTCGCGCAGGTCAAAGAAGGGTCTTTTTCTATTTATTGTATTTATCAATAACAAGCCTCAAAGCATTTAAAAATGCGGACGGTTAGTTGGGTAACAGTTTTGTCTGGACGAGCAACTGAAAAGGAAACGTTAACAACGAAAAATATAAACTAAAAAACTTTAAACGCGTTTTTCTCAAAACATAGTTTCTAAAACACGTGACTATTATATCTTGAAGACGGCTCGATTTGCAATTTTACACACTCTTATATACTGAAAACTAGTTCTTGACATAGAGAGATTTTTTCTTACGATGTTTAGTTTTTTTTTCGTAGTCAAAAATGAGCAAAATTTTTTGTGAAAAATCATGTTAACTTTGACTAGCTGTCATTTTGTTCAAACGCAATATTTAAAAAAACGGCTCCGTTAAGCACAAGATCTATGTTTCAATTTTATAAAACTTGTGCCACTTCGTTTTCAGACGAGTCTTGTGCGAATAGCAATGGTCACCGCAAATCCCGTTTTGTAAAACATGATGTACGAAAATTTGAATAGCGTCTCCATTTTATATTATTTTTAAAAATATTAATGGTAAGAAAAGTACGATCTTTACAAATTTACTAACCCGACTTTATCTCTAGCCGTTTTTTCACAAAAAATTTGCAAAATTAGACCTTGTTTTGATCGGTTTAGATGTATATACCTATTCTCTTAAAAGAAGCCCCTCGAAATAAATGAAAACGTATTTCGTGATTTTTCATAATTTTGAATTGTTTCCAAAATAAAGGGACTGTAATAGACTTTATAAACATCTTGTATATTACTAAATATTGTTGAATATTAGTTTTCAATAATTTTTTACTCAAGTACTATCAACTTTATAGAAAAACAGCAAGTGACAAAAATTATTTATTTTTTTCTCATAGAATTCTGAGAATTTTTTCAGAACTTTTAGTACCTTATTTTTTCATGTTGGTAAAAATAGTTACCAATGCAGTACTAAAAAGTTGATAAAAAATTCTGAAAAAATTCTTAGAATTCTATGAGAAGAAAATAAACAATTTTTGTCTCTTACTGTTTTTCTGTAAAGTTTATAGTACCTGAGTAAAAAATTATTGAAAATTAATATCTGATGATTTTTAATAATTAATATTTTGTTAATTATTGCAAAATGATAGAGGATTTTTAGTCCGCTCTACCAGCAAAATATTTGGTGATTATTTTGGGATACCCTGTATAAGATCTGCTTTTATTATTATTATATATATTTCTGCATTAGACTGCACTAGAACTTTTTTGTTTTTATCAAATATTAAACATATATCTATCTAACTTTAAGTTTCAAAAGAGTGCATTAATTCAGCCACAGAAAATAGATCTATAATGTCAAAATCATGACTCTGAACATTTAAGGAGGTTCTCGCATTTGATGAGATATAAGACAAGTTTATAATATATATGTAATACAAAAGTTAATATCAATAATATCTAAAAAAATTTTATTGGCTTTTACCATATCATTTTGAAGATATTTTATTCTAAATTTATAGAATTTTATATTACAAGTTGAAGATATAACCTTATTTTGTAGTTATTCTCTTTTAAATTAAGACACTCGTTATAAGTACAGTAATTGAAAAATCGTTATTATAAAGCAAACACTTAAATTTGTTATCGTAAAGTTTCATTTAAACTGAACATACAATTTACAAGAAATTTATATTCTTCGATGAAAAAAGCTAGAATATATGTCAAATGGACGATGTGTATATATCAAATGAACATCTTACAATTTTTATGTTGTTTTGAAAATATTTATTAACATATAAAATTAACAATTATGTATAACGGCATAAGATATTGCTAGTAATTTTTTTGTTCCATTATTTTAATTGTTTTACATATTATTAGGTGTAGTAAAAAGAAATCTATTATTTTTCCAATAGATGGCTTTAGTAATCTGTATCTCGCGTTGTATAAGTGCGATCGGGTTACGCCAAACGGCGTTAGAAAGATAAGATTTCGTACTAAAAAAACTTCTCAGACAGTTTTGTGATTGAGTCAGTATTGTTTGAGCGCGTGTCAAAGATGGACACCAACAAAGAGAAAATACGCCATATTTTACAGTTTTTCTTCGATAAAGGCGAAAACGCAAGCCAGGCGGCTGAAAATGTGAATAGTGTTTATGGTCCTGATATTATAACAGTCAATGTTGCGCAATTTTGGTTTCGTCGATTCCGTTCCGGTAATTTTGATGTCAAAGATGCACCACGCTCTGGAAGGCCAATTGTCGAAAATGTCGATAAAATAATGGAAATCGTCGAGTCCGACCGTCATGTAAGCACTGTTTCGATTGCCCAGGAGCTAAACATTGCATAAAAAACTGTTTGGAACCATTTAAATAAGGCTGGATACAAAAAGAAGCTCGATGTATGGGTGCCACACGAGTTAACGCAAAAAA
>NW_017305557.1:62336-81772 GCF_001594115.1 Trachymyrmex septentrionalis | reverse complement strand
TCCGGGAGCTTGGTTGGGAGGTTCTTATGCATCCACCTTATAGTCCGGACCTGGCACCAAGTGATTACCACCTGTTCTTGTCTATGGCGAATGATTTTGCTGGTGAAAAATTCGCCTCAAGAGAAGCTTGTGAAAATCGACTGTCCCAGTTTTTTGCCAATAGGGACGAGGGCTTCTATGAGAGAGGCATAATGAAATTACCTTCAAAATGGCAACAAGTTATCGAAAAACGGTGCATATTTGACCTAAATCGGATCATTCTAACTATGCTAAATAAAGCCTTCAATTTAATCCAAAAATAATAGATTTCTTTTTACTACACCTTATATATGAATATATATATATATATATATATATATGGGCGTCCCACTTCAAATATTGCATTAAGATTTCTCGAAAACTATGGTAAATACGGAAAATTGTTTTAAACAAAACTTGTATGGTCAAGTCAAGATCATTTTAATTTTAATAATGAAAATAGTACAACCTCCAATGGCTTTGAGTTTGACAAATGTTACCAGGTGTACAACTATGAAATGCGGATTTAAAAAAAAAACACGTTAAATTCGGAAGAATGATAAAAAGAGCTTTATTCAAAGTATGCTCCATTGCTAGTTACACATTTTTCCCATCTTTCGGGCAATTTGTGGCACCACGCCAGTAAAAATCTTCCCCCTTTGCCGCGAACCATTCATCGAGCCATTTTTTCACATCTTCGTACGAACCAAAGCGCTGCTCAGCAAGTACGTGACCCATCGATGCAAATAAGTGGTAATCAGAAGGAACCAAGTCTGGTGAGTAAGCCGCATGGGATAGAATTTCCCAGCTGAGTGTTTCCAACGTGTCACGAACCGGTTTTGCCGTATGTGATGGAGCATTGTCGTGAAGAAAAATGACTTTGTGTTGTCTCTTTTTGGTATTCTGGACTTTTTTCAAGCAGCAAACGGTTCAAATCGATCAATTGTTGTTGGTAGCGTCCAGCATTAACCGTTTCATCAGGTTTCAACAGCTCATAATAGACCACACCCTTCTGGTCCCACCAAACACAGAGCATCATCTTTCTGCCAAAGCGATTCGGTCTTGCGGTCGATGTGGATTGTACGCCTGGGTCTACCCATGATTTTTTGCGCTTGGGATTCTCAAAATAAATCCACTTTTCATCCCCACTAACGATACGATGCAAAAACGACTTCCTTTTGTATCGTGCAAGCAAAATTTTACATGTGTTTTTGCGCCTCCATCTGCCTGCCGTCCAACTCATGCGGTACCCATCTTCCGGTCTTCTGAATCTTTCCCATCTCTCGTAGGCGATTGGAAACAGCTTGTTGACTAACGCTCAATTGCTCTGCGAGTTGTTTTTGTGTTTGTAAATCATCTTTGTCCAACAATGCTTGCAATTCCACATCTTCGTACCTTTTTGGCGGTTTTCCTTGTCTGCAACATCGAAGTCACCACTTTTAAAACGCCGAAACCATCGTTCACACGTATCTTGCGATGGAGCATGTTCACCATAAGCTTCTCAAAGTAATCGGTATGATTCAGCAGCAGTTTTCTTCAAATGAAAACAAAAAATTAATGCTGTCCGCGAATGCTCTTTGTTTGGTATAAATTTCGACATATCGAACACAGCAACACAACACTATGCAAACACTTTTTCAATTTATCACTCGTGCGCGTCTGACACTTGTTGATGGCACTTCAAAATGGCATAACAGTCAAATCTTTATATCACACTGCATTGATGCGCCATCTGTTTTCTCAAATCCGCATTTCATACTTGTACACCTGGTATCTAGGTCATGATCCTGAACAACATTCAGGAGATTTAGTTGTCGGTTGGATACCTTGTATGTTAATGCCGATGGTACTGTAATACTTCCAAGAGTTATAACTTGGAAAGTACTTTATGAAAAAATTATTGTATTATAACGTTTTGAAAAAATTTCAAGATAAGCTGCGTGAGAACTTATAAGGAAAAATGGAGGGTTCCATGTAAACATTAAGTAACCTTAATCTTATCTTGGCAATGCCACCCAAGGTCAAATCAGTGATATCTTCTTAAGTTTCTAAACAAAATGCGAAACAGCGATAGTGATAGAAATAATGATAGCGATAGTAATCATTTGGGAATGCGTATATCAATGCACATAGGAACACAGAACAAGGCAATAGCAATAAATTTCCGGAGTTAAAATTCTGTGTCTATTGCCTTATAATCTACCAATCAATGTTCAGATTTTTCATTCTGTTTATATGTTCTATAACCTTGAAACAGATAGAAAAATATACTACAATCTATATATGAGATCAGATTGGTTGACATTTTTATTTTTTTCGCGGCATTTTCGTGCAACGGGAGGCGACAATTATATCGCTTATTTCTGTGTTATTCCTATCACTGTTCTCGTCGCTGTTGCCTTACATTGTGTCTAGGGTTTTTCGAATCTTACAACTGGTATCTGAAATGTTTTTCCGTATTTTCCATATTTTTCAAGATATTTGCCTGGGGCAATTAAAATGAGGCACTCTGTATATGCATATACAGTACCCACATATAAAGTTCCGAGCCACCTAAAAATCTCTATATAGTTTGAAATATAGAAATTTGTAGGAATACAATGGGATTATAAAATTTGTGATTTATCTTCGAAAATCATCCACCTTAATATCCCCGGAAATTTTAAATAATGATATGTGGGATCAAGTAGGGGTTCGTTTAAAAGGGCTTTCGAGATGAGAATAATGCGAGTTGATTGACATCTTTATGATTATTTTGCAGAGTTACAATTATTTAAATACTGTTATTAAGATTTTGCGGTAGCGAGAACCCACGATGAGGACATAAGGAAAATAAGACTTCGTATAGAGAGACACGTGTTCTTGAGTGGATGGAAGAATAGGATGTGGAGTTGAATATATATGTGTATGTGTTGGTGCGCGCGCGTGCGTGTGGGTTGTGTGTTCACGTGTTTTAATTTTTGTTTAAGCCTCAAATTAAAAATGTGGATGGACTCTGCAATCCCGTCAATCTTGCAGTATTTAATGATTGCAAGTCGTTTTTCAAATGTAATTTTTTGAAATATATAAATATACGTTAAAGTATATATTTAGATAGCCAAATGTCTGCAATCTTCTAACAGACTGTCAGAAGGTTCGAGCAGAAAATGACAGCAGTCTGCCATCAACTGCATCCGCATTAGGCTTGTGTTCTGTTAACATACGAGGGAAATTCAATAAGTTTTTAGAAAAACATAGTAAAACATTTGTTTTGATCGATTCATTTTTATTTCTCAACATAGTCTCCTTTCAGCTCGATACACTTGATCCAACGATTTTCCAACTTTTTCAAGCCGTCCGAATAATATGATTTGTCCAACCCTTCAAAATAAGCCTCTGTTTCGGCGATGAGCTGCTCTCTGGTAGTGAATCTCTTTCCTCCGAAGCATTTCTTCAGGTTTGGAAAATCGTCGCAAACAGGAAATAGTCGCAGAGGGCTAAATCTGGCGAATGTGCTGGATGGAAAAGCAATTCGTAGCGGAATTCGTTGGCCATCGGTGCCGGGCACATGTGAATCCGTGCATTGTTTTGATGGAAGAGCACTTTCTTCTTCGCCAAATGGGGACGTTTTTTTTTTAAATGTTGTTGAAACGATCCAATAAGGCTGTGTAGTAATCGCCATTGATCGTTTGCTTCGACGGAAGATAATCGATATGAATTATACCGCGTGCATACCAAAAAACGGTGGCCATCACTTTTCCGGCCGACTTCACGGTCTTCGCTTTCTTCGGAGCTGGTTCACATGGTGAAGTCCATTGTTTTGACTTGTTCCTTCGTCTCGAGTGTGAAGTAATGGATCCATGTTTCGTCCACAGTAATGAATCAACGCAGAAATTCATCTGGATTATATTGAAACATCTCCAAACATTGTTTTGAAATCGTCACACGGTCGCGCTTATGATCCACAGTGAGCATCGCGGCACCCATCTTGCCAATAGCTTTTTCATACCCAATTGTTCGTGCAAAATTGAAATCACTGTACCATGTGATATGCCTGTGGTCTCAACAAGCTCGCGCACTTTCACTCGTTAGTCAAAACAATATCGTGGACTTTATCAATGATTTCTGGCAGCCTCAATTGGACGTCCCGAACGAGGTGCATCACATGTGGATGTACGACCACGTTTAAATTCATTCACCCAATTGTATACAGTCGCAAACGCTGGTGCAAATGTGCTATGAACATTATCCAACTCGGCTTTGATTTCTTTCGGCGTTAAACTTTTTATATGTAGATGTTTGATCACTGCACGAAATTCGTTTTTTTCTATTTTGCAAAAAATATAAAGGTTGTTCGCTTTAATCGTCTACAGAAATGAAACCACGTGATGAATTCCGCTCAAAATTTAACAGTAATCAGTTGAAAGATGCTATTTGTCAAAAAGTAATGTGACATGACACTGCGAGTGCTCTTTGACAGATTTTCTAAGAACTTATTGACTTGCCCTCGTAATGTCGACTTAATGTGAAGGCAAATTGTTAACAGAAACTGAGTAAATCTTTTCAACATTATCTGATACTTGTAAATTCTGTTACATTTTTTCTAGCAAACTTCATCAACAGTATTGTGTACATTTAATTCTGTTGTCATTTTGTTGACATAGTGTGTAGTAGACATTAAAAAAATCTGCTTTCTACAGACTTGGCTGTCTGGGTTAATATACGTGTTTTGCATATTCAATTTTTTGTTATTTAATTTTTTGTTAAATAACTAAAATGTTTGTTTGATTTGTAGTTATAGTAATATAACGTATAGATGTCTCTTTTGTCAAATTTCAACAATCTGTTGCTCCATACACTCCTCTGCTCTCTCAGGAACACATATGCTCGTGCGAAAATTTATCTTTCTTACGTCCTTGCTGTAAGTCTTCGCTATCACAAAAACTCAAAATGATCATAACTCGGTAAATATAGAATATGGTATAGAAATGTCGGTCACCCTACGTAGTTCTTGTTTTGGAAAGCTTTTTCAAATGAGCCTTTACTCGACTTCACATGCCATTTAAAATTTTCTGACAGGATTGCCACACTTGGAAAACCGGGAAAAGTCAAGGAAATTAAAATTAGTCATGGAAACCGGGAAAAGTCAGGGAAAAATGTAAAAAAGTCTGGAATTTCGAAATTTGCTCACAATTCCCTGAAACTACTCCTATTTCAAATAATTGTTATAATTTTTTAAATATTATATCTGATGTTTATAGTCAAATATGTTCAAAACTTGTGCACTTTAAACGATTTTATTAAAATAATTAAAATTTATATTTTATTCAGTATTTTTATTTGATCCCTTTTTTTCGTCATAACTGCATTCTTTTTTTTTTCAAAACTAATTTATTTTTTGCTGCGGTTTGAATTTGCATCTAAAATTGTATTAAATTTAAATGTTACTAAATTTTTTTGCGTTGGTTTTAATAATATAGACTAGCTTTCCTACAATTCGCGAGTCTAAATATTAAAATTTACATATTTTATATTTTATATTATATTTTATATCATGGAAAATTTTCTATTTTCATCTGGAAAACCTGGAAAAGTCAGGAAATTTTTAAATTCATTTTTTGTGACAACTCTGTTCTGATCTTTCTCTCACCCTATTCTCTGGTTAAGGTGGTGTTTTCGAAGAGTATATGATAAATTTTATGATCTATAAACTTCAATTCTATATCTCAAACTACTTAAAAGTTATTTAGGTGGCTCGGATCTTTTGGCCGGTATGTATTATATATATACAAGATATCTCAGTAACACTGTTACAAGGTAATATCTGCATCACCGTTAATGATATGCGGAAATGCCTAAGAAATAAATTGTTTCATTCGAAGGGATACATATATATGGTAAGATTTGTTTTTTTAGTCATCAATGTAATAAAATTACTTGTCAATTTAATGTGATATTACTGTTCTGTTAGAACTGTGTTTCAAGACTAAAAATAAATTCGGCGCACAGATTGAGAAATTGGATATGTAGTATATAAATTCATACAAAATTATTTCAACACTAAAGATCTAGCTTGACCATTTATGATCTTTATTTCCAATTCGTTGTATAATCACATTACGGTCTTATAGGATACTTTGTATTAATTATTTTTTTCTTAAGATCATATTTTTAGAGATTTCAAGGTCATCAATATATATATATTTTTTAATAGGATTACTTATTTTTATCATTATAATGTACTTATATACAATGACCTTGAATTCATGTAATCTTGAATACGAAAAATTCAAAAATTTTGGGAAATGAATGCAAATAATGAAATAAGACTAGTAGAAAGATTAGTAAAGGAATATTTATTGTAAGAAATGTTTATAATTATTTCTATTAATTTCAAAACATTGTTGATTATGAAAAGAGCATCGCACATTTGGAGTGCTACATGCGCACAAGCTTATTGGATTTTTTCTTTTATTTCATCATGTATTGTAGATTTTATTGAAAAAAGATTTTTCTTTAATAAAGCAATCTAGTAATCTAATTAATATTAGGAGAACGTAGCGGCCAAGGAGTTATACTTTCTTTTCGGATCCATTTGTTTGGATACAAAATATCCAATACATTGCGAGAAGAACGAATGTAATGGCACTGTCTTGTTGAAATCACATAACTAGATGTAAGGATAGATGAATCTCTTTTAATAATGATAATCTATAAGGCTCTAAAGAGAAGTTGTTTCGATGAAAGACAACACATGATGAAAGAAAGAATCTAAGCTTTTGTTATTGACATTCCAAATGCTGCGCAAATGTGCGACGCTTTTTTATAATCGGATTAACAAATGTTTAGAAATTAATGGAAATAATTTTGAATACCTATTACAATAAATTTTTCTTTACTCATCTTTCTATTGTATTTATTTTATTATTCTTCCAAATTTCTGAAGGTCACTGTAAGTCATTAGATTCGTCTCGACCTCAGCTATTACGCTTTAGTTATAGAAATATGTAGTCTAATTTAAAAAAAAACATTGATTATATTGATATCTCTAAAAATATGATCTTGACAAAAAATTATTCCCATCTTGAAGTGTCCCTTCAAACCAAACAATTTATTTTTCAGACATTTTCGCGTATCATTAACGATAATGGAGATATTGCCTTATAACGCAGTTACTGAACCACATACAGGATGGGGCAAAAGTCCCGCTACCATTTTGATTGCCTATAACTTTGTTCAAAGAAAAGATAAGTCAGTTTGGTTTTCATACAATGTTTATTTGGTCTTTACATTTTTTTTGCGTTATGATTAGAAAAGAATATCGGCTAAATGGTGACCGCGATTCGCTATGCAACTTTCGGCTCTTTTTAAGACATTTTTCATGACATCGTGCAACATCTCAGGCTGAATTTCTTCAATTGCGTGACGAATATTGTCTTTAAGATGTTGAATCGTTTGGGGCTTATTCACATAAACTTTTGATTTTAAAAAACCCCATAAGAAAAAGTCTGGTGCTGTTAAATCCGGAGATCTGGCTGGCCATGCTAAATCGCCATTTCGCGAAATTAGTCTTCGTGGAAAAACGTCATTCAATAATTGAATTGTTGAACGGGTATATTTATCCATTATAAAATTTGGACGTCTACACAACACAACGGTTAAAGCTAAACTGAACTATACGTCACATAACCAAGATGGCGCGCAATCAAAATGGTAGCGGGACTTTTGCCCCACCCTGTATATATGATTCGTATAAAGTGATTTAATTATTGACGAAATTTGAAGAAATATGAAAAAGTGATTTATACTGTTTTTATTACAAAGAGGGACATCATCAGTGGAAATAATTATTTTATAAATGCAAACGTTGGAGACATTTTAAGATCAACTTTATTTATTAAAATAGAATTAAGGTAATTGAAGGGAAGACGCCACTTTGTTTATAATTTTTGTATGGAACATGCGTTGGCCATAATGATTGTGCCAAAACGTGGTAAATAGTTGCGCAATTATTGGCAGAAATGAACATATTCATGGCAAAGTCGATTAGTAAAGATTATACGAAATATGAAAAGTTAAATTGCGAAATATGCTCTTTGTAATATTTGATATGCTAATTGCTAAGGTCTGTATTTCAATGCTTACTGTAAAACCGGGCAAATGATATACGATTTTAATCAGTGTTTCCTGGAGATCATGTGGATGATATAGATTATATAATTTGTAATATTCTTATATGCACAAAAGTTGCAATTGAATATTCCTCTATTCCTCTTACACTTGGGAATAAGATGATGATAGAAAAAACACAATTTTTCCTGCTTGAAACCATCATTAAAACGATTTTATGAATTAAAATTTTAGATGCTTTATATAATTCGAAATATTTTAAGTTAATGAAATGCTGTTTAAACAAATAAAAATATGTCCAACTTATTTCCTAAATTATTCTCTTTCATATTTCGTCAATTTATGTTATATCATATTTTTATGTGTTCTTATAGCTTAAACCTTTATGAATTATAAATAAGTAAAATATGCAAATTTATATTGTATTACATTATTTAATTGTTTGTGACATCTTTTCCCATAGGAGGTGGCATCTTACCCGTATATATAGAGGAAAGATGCCACTTTTGCAGGGTGTGATGTATTAATTTTTTCTAATAATATGGAACATCAAAAATTTAATTCATTGATTTATATGACTAAAGAAAGGTTGTTAGAATATAAATAATATTCTCTCTCTCTCTCTCTCTCCCCCTCCTCCCGCCCCCTCTCTTTCTCCCTCCCTCACTTCCTCTCCTCACTCTCCATCTGTTCCTCTCTCTCTCGATTTTTTATTCTTCTACCTCAATGATACTTTTATACGCAGAATAACTATAAAAATCAATATTACGTAAAAAAATCATACAATTTTATTTGAAAAAATGAAGTTGACCTTTTCTCAATGCCTCCACTCATAAAATAATTGTTTCCATTATATGATGTCCCTCTTTTTGCTAAATATATTGATATAAACTACTTTTTTTTATATAGATATCTTCAAATTTCGCCAATAGACAGATTTTTTAATAACATTTTAAGGAGTTATACCACCTCACCAGTTTAAAAATGATGTGTTTGGATTTTTTTTTTTTTTTTTGAAAAATGAAGGAGTGAATCAAGAATTGTTTATTGGGATTATATTATATGCATCTTCAAGAGTATGAACAATTTTTTTTTATATTTCTTGTTTACAAAATGATGGCACTATAGCCGTATCGTCAAATATCTTTTTTAGCCGAATCTCTCTGTGGTGTTGTCCAAATTTTCTACATGATTTTTTTTTGTCCTGGAACAAAATACCACAAATTTTCATCATCCACTAAAAACTAAAGAAATACGCAGAAATTTTAAAAAATATTGATTTTTGGCAAACTAGTGAACATTTGAAAAAAAATTATATTTTTTGCTTAAAATTTTTGTATAAAAATGTTAATTGCAAAAAAAGTTTTCAATATATCGCAAAAATCGTACTTCTTTAGATTATATTTATCTAAGAGAGTGTTTACTCCAAATTTCAAATGACTCAGATGAAAAATGTAAAAGTTGTATACAATGCCGATTTTGAAAAAACCATTTTGAGAAAAACGTGTTAAAGTTTCGGTTAGTATTTTTTTATTCATAAAGCAATAAAATCTCAATTTTATCTTCATCAACTGCTTGAGCCATATCAATGTCCTTCTAATAGTTCGTTTGCCTCATTCACTTCTTCTTGTGGTTTTTATTGCTTTTTGACCCTCTTTTACGGCGCCCATTAAAGAGCGATCAGCTGCTTTGATTCGGCGCGCGCCCGCCTCCACACAGAATTGAAAACAATTGAGGCCACAGTAAGGTTCAGAACTTGCATAATTGTTATTAAACTCGTCAATCCATCATTAAAATTACATACGGCGATATCTATGGCAAATATTTATGATTGTTTTACTGCAAGAGAATGTTTTTGGCGCTATTGCTCATACGCTTGCATTAAATCTTTCGTTGTTGTTCTGTATGAAGCCTCCTAAGCAGCGAGTCAATAATTTGTCTTTACTAAGGTCTTCATAAATTGGCTTTTGATAGTAGTGAAAATTTCCTCTTTAAGTGGTGGTTTATGCTTGTATCCAGCAAGTTCATTCAAAGGGCCAAAAAAATTTGGCCTTTGTTTTTTCGCCTTTTGTTTTTTCGTGTTTATACTCTTTGTTTCTTTTTTCATCAAATATCGATTCACTGGTCTATTACTGATTCTATCTTTGCCAGGACGTTTGTATGTGTTCCTAGAACCTTTCTTTGTATTATATACTTTTTTTGTATCGTAGTATCCGCCATGATTATTGAAAGATGTAAAGGAGCTGTACTGTGTGCGATTTTCAGCAACACACTGACGGCGTCGTGCAACATCTAAAACAGACGCTATCTAGGCTCTATACTTCTAAAATACAGGTGGTGCTATCTATAATTACCTACTAACAACTATTTTTCGTCGGTTAGTGATATACAGAATTTAGTGGCTCGGAGCAGGTCGGAGCAACTTAAAATCGTTTGGAGCCGCGCGCCGCGGTGACGCGTTTCACTAAATCAGCTCTTGACATAAAATCATTGAAATTGTTTATTAAAACTATTAGAATACATTTTTGAAACTATAAATGATCTATTTAAACAAAAAAAAGTTCGATTTTTTTCAACTTCCACAAGGTGGTATAATCCTTTAAAATAAAAAGTCCAATACGAAAATATCGAGGGTACGATAATTTTCACAAATAGAAAGAGTTTTAATGAAAACGTTTTGACGGTTCTTAAAATTAATCTAATGTAACAAAGAAAAAATCCAATAAAGAGCCAACGTAGTTAACTATGCGTAAAACTTATTTATTATAGAAAAATTAATATGCAGACGTTTCCAGGCTTCCTCAATGCAATATAAGCTAAATTAATAATGAACTGTTCTTAACTCATAATACAAATAACGCAAATGTTAAAATATGAAATTCCTAATTAGATATATTTGTCATGCATTAAAAACGCACAGATGACGATCATATTAATCAAAGATCTGTGCGTTTTTAATGCGTGATAATTATATCTTATTAAAAATTACATGTTTTAATATTTGCATTATTTATATTATGAGTTAGGAACATTGTTAATTTAACTTACATTACATTGAGAAGGAATGAAAATGTCAGTCGAAACGTTTGCACATTAGTTTTTTTACAATAAATTTTTACACATCGTTAACTGCATTGATTATGGATATATATATTCTTTATTGGTTTCTTTCTTTGTCAGAGTTTAAAAATTACGAATGATGGGGGTCAAATTTTTTGCGCTCAAGGACAGGAAAATAATATGAAAAAGTTGAATTTGTTATTCAGCGTCAAAAATTTGAGGAAACACCTTTATACTGACCATTTCTTTGAACGCGCGAAATTCTAGCTCCGTTGTAATTCTTAAACACTTTCCATTTATATAAAAAAAATCAGAGCCTCGACAGTTTGTATTAGACTTTCCGTTACAAAGAATCTGTTTATAATATTTATCATCTATTTTGGGACATCCTGTGTATACATGTGCGTGCATGCGTGTGTGCGCACGCGCGCGTATGTGATAAATATTAATAATTAAACCAGCTTTTTATTATGGGAGATAAATTATTGATTGTAATTGATTGGAAAGAGTATAAGAACCCCGAACTAAAGTAAAAAATTGAGATATAAGATGTTTTAAGAAAGTTTTATGAACGTCTTTAAAATGTCGTTTACAATGAACAGTAGCAGGCTGTAGACAAGTCGGGCCGGAAAATCAGCTTACTCCTGATGTGTCTACAGCCTCTACTGCTACTGTTCATTATAGACGACCCGTAAGGCGTCTTATGTCTCGATTTTGAACTTTGTGTTGTCTAGATTCTTACGCTTTTTCCAATTGCAGTTAATTCATCTCTCATAGTAAAAAGTTGATTCAATTATTAATATTAACCTCGTACATATGTTTTGTATGTTGTAGAAAACCCCGAATTAGTAAAGCCAGTAGTTACTACAGTAGATGGAAAAAGATTGACAACAGAATTTGTTCTACTTGAGATTGCAGCTATTGAAAGGAAAATTAATACTGAGATAGAGTCTGAAAGATGTATACCAATAATCAATAAGGTATATAAAAATATCAATATTTGATTTAATTATAATCTAATATTTATATAAAATTGTGAAATATCGATAGTTAGTGATAAAAATATTTTAGATTTATAATTTGTATACATATACGCCCATACGTACATGCACATAAGTACCACTAGTGACGTTCCTATAATATAGTTAGTATCCTTATAATATAAAGTTAGCTACGAACCACAAAATGGTTGCGTATGTGTGAAAGTGTGTGTATATTATATATATGTGTGAATCTCTCTCTCTCTGATATGAATGTGTACGTGATACGGAATGTATACTACTTTGATTGATAGTGCTATTTTGAGGGGATTTAGGATTGATTGATGAAAACAATCACAGTGGCCAGATATTATATTATAGGGACACTAGATGTCGCCGAATGGTTGGGATATGGGATTATCTCGGAATGACGTTTTCGGAAAAAAATTTTTATACAAATGTAGGACATCAAGTACCCATTATGTAGTGATATTAGATTGTTATTAGTTAGCGATGTACATCTCAAATAGTTTATGGCCAAATGGAATCTAATTATATTGTTTTGAAAAAGTGTTAACGTCGTCTACACCTTTCTACATGAATTTATAATAAAAAATAGGATTCTTACTTTAAAAACTCAGATAATCTCACCATTTCCAAGACCAATTCAAAGTCAAATCAATATCACTATATGATGGATAATTTGATGATATAACTTTCGTATAAAAATTTTTACCGAAAACATTATTTTTCCGAGATAATCCAATGTCCCATCCTTTTTATGACACTCTGTATAGGTATAGGGTAAATTGGGATATTATGAGCATCTTAAGGAAACATTTTGATATATCTGGCACTGAAGAATAAAAAAATCTTATGCGTACCATTTGATAGATTCGTTGATGTTTTATGTATTTTAGTATTGAAATTAATATTATTATTTTAATGTAAATGTTGAAATGGTGGTGGATGCTTTTATTATCGGCCCAGTGTTCATATTATCCTCTGGATAGACGAATATGAGCATTCTTAGGGGTAATATGAGCACAAGAAATTTTTTATAAGAAATTATGCAGAGATGAAAGATTGAAATATACAGGATATTTGGAAATTAGTGATAAGTTTTCGCACATGTGGTAAATGGACTAAACTGAGAAGAAAAATCCTCTACCATTTTACAATTGTCACAATGGTTAATGAGTTATTAACTTAAGAAAATAGCAAAATTCGCCTAGCCCACCGCCAAATGCAAGCGTGCGAGGCGGGTATTATCCTGGCACTTGTAAGCTTGAACGGCGCGGCGCGCCTCATCTACAATAGTCGCACAGGTTGTGTCGTATGTCGAGTATATAGCATCGCAGGAAAATTTGTCGTATGTCGCAAGAGTGTCCCTAAATGAGCGTCTACAATAATCATAACGATTGTTTGCACGCAATTCGACAAATTCTAAACGTCAACTTGTGCTGTGATTGGCTGAGCTCATGCGACGCGCTTGTTGCAGTCGCAGAAAGTTGAAGTTGGCTCAACTCCGCACGACAAGAGCTCTTGCGACTACGACAATTATGCAATTATATGCGACACTTCATACGACATGTGACACAGCTTGTGCGATTATTGTAGACGAGGCTCGACTATCTTTAAACATTAATTTCGTTAACTATTGAGCAAACTGCAAAATGTAGGTAGAAGACTTTTCGACTCAGTTTAGTCCGTTCTATTTGCTCAGGACGGGACCGAAATTTGATGCCACCCTGTGTATATACGAAGCCTTTTATTAGAACAAATGCCAATCAAATGTTTGATTAACCAAAAATAATGTTACATTTACAAATATTTAGTATTACCAAATAGTAATAGTTTGGTAACACTTATTAAATATAATATTCGTAAAAGTAACATTATTTTTTGTTATATTAACCAAATATTTGATTGGTTTATTTCACTATACATTTAATAACTATTACCAGACTCTGAGGGACCAACCACTACTAAAAAAATGTACAGTGATTGCTAATTATGGTAATACAAGACACTTTATGACTAGTATTGTTATTGTTAATATTGTTTTTCTATGTATTGCCATCTATTATGCATAATATTGCTAAGTATTGTTAATGTATTATTATACAAATATATAAAATGAGGCTCGAAAGAATCTATCAGTAAAAAAGGCTATCGGAGCCTACATCAGCTGTTCAAATGCACAGAAAATTCTTTATTTTTGTGTGAATGTAACAATACGAATAAAATAAACGTTTCGACCCTTCAATTCGGATGCTAATCAATATAAATTATAAACAGAAATTACATAAATAACGCAAATTCCAGGTTGATGATTCCCGACAATTTAGTTCGTTTTTCTTTATCCAAATGCCAAAGCTATGTAATGAATAGCCCAATGATTATCAAAATATTAACTTATACAAACATAATATAAAAACTTACATAAAGTACAACCGAAGTCATATATATTGCATCACTAAGTAAAATCACATCGCTCATCAAATTGTCAGATTTGCTGTGTAGTTATTCAAAAGAAACACGAAAAACGAAAAATTAGAGAATTTTAAAAAATCATTTGGCTGAATTTTAGTTATGTCAACTTACATATAAGCGTTTTCTCGCGACTCAACGTAAAGGTCTTGTGGTGTCGACAGTCAGAGGTACAATAAGAGTCAAAATAATCAAATCATAAAATTATTGAAAATAAAAATAAGAACAAGGGAGGATAAAATCAACGTCACAATTCCGTAAACAAATTCATGCATAGTGGGTCTAAAAAATATGTATTATTTGTAAATTCAAACTCTGTTTCTGTTGCTTTATGTCGCTATGTATCGCTTCCGAAATCAGTCCTCTATTAAGTACCTTTTCCTCGTCCAATATCTTGACATTTTCCCAATCAAAATCATGTTGATGACTAATTCTGTGTTCTATTATTACGGAAAGCTGTGTAGTGTTTCAATTTATGTGATTTTTATGTTCATTTATGCGTGTCTTCTACATCTACCTTGGCCCACATATGATGCTTCACAATCTTGACAATCAATTTTGTATACAACGTCTGTGTGAGATAGCTTGGAATATACTTCTTTGACCCTGATGAATCCTCCCAAAATTATTAATCCCTTTATATGCCAAGTATATTAAGAAGTCTTTTTTTTTTTAATTTTTTGAACTTTTCTAATAAAAATGATATAAAGGGAATTGTAAAGAACTTGTAATTAATTTTATCTTTATTATTGACTGTTGTCTTATTACTGACTGTTGTCTCCGTAAGTGTGTTACCCTGATCATTCCATTGTTTAAATTTCTTTGACAACCTTTTTGATTTCAGAGAATATGAGTTTCAGTGGATATCTATTGTTTAAAAGAATTTTAATTATTAATTCGAAATTCTCTTGATGATAAATAAGGTGGGACAAAGAAAGAATTCTGTCAATTAAACCCACTATTGTTCCCACTTTTTGACATAAAGGATGTCTAGAAAAATAATTTAGATAGCGATCAGAAAAAGTAGGTTTGTGGTACCAATTCTGAATAAGAGTATTTCTTTTTTTAATTAAGCTGACATCAAGAAAATCTAATTTGTCCCCACCTATTTCAGTTGTAAATTTTAATCTGGGATGGAATAAATTAAAGGTATTCACCAGTGTGTGACACATATGCTAACGCAATGTCATCAACATATCACATAAAAGGATGGTGAAATTGAAAGTCTGTAATGCTTCCATTTCTAGATTTTGCAACAATATCCGATACAATGGATCATAATGATGAACCCATCGAAATACCAAAAGTCTGTTTATAAAATTTGTCGTTAAAAAATTGTTGAATTAAGTACTAATTCCAACGCTTTTAAAAATTCCATTTTGGGAATGTTCGTTTTTCTTTCAATGAGATGCCATCTCCCCTCTATGTCTTCAAAAACCAAGTTAAAAGTACATTTGTGAATAACAAAACCATATCAAGGGATAAAAGAACTTCGTTGTTAGAGATTGTCAAATTAGAAATGTGTTCAGTCAGATGAAAACTGTTCCTGATAAAACTGTTTGCCACTGGTATACTGTAAATAACTTTATGACTTGATTATTTTGACTCTCATTGTATCTCTGACTGTCAACACTACAAGACCTTTACGTCGAGTCGCGAGAAAACGCTTATATGTAAGTTGATATAATTAAAATTCAGGCAAATGATTTTTAAA
Source organism: Trachymyrmex septentrionalis (assembly GCF_001594115.1). Classification (NCBI taxonomy): domain Eukaryota; kingdom Metazoa; phylum Arthropoda; class Insecta; order Hymenoptera; family Formicidae; genus Trachymyrmex; species Trachymyrmex septentrionalis. The sequence continues at coordinate 65,398 of NW_017305557.1, read as the reverse complement.
AATTCTCTAATTTTTCGTTTTCGTGTTTCTTTTTAATAACTACACAGTAAATCTGACAATATGATGAGCGATGTGATTCTACTTAGTGATGCAATGTATATGAGTACTTCGGTTGTACTTTATGTAAGTTTTTATATTATATTTGTATAAGTTAATATTTTGATAATCATTGAGTTATTCATTACATAGCTAATTTGGCATTTGGATAAAGAAGAACGAACTAAATGTTGGGAATCATCAATCTGGAATTTGCGTTACTTATGTAATTTCTGTTTATAGTTTATATTGATAAGGACCCGAATTGAAGGGTCGAAACGTTTATTTTATTCGTATTGTTACATTCACACGAAAATAGAGAATTTTCTATGCATCTGAACAGCTGATGTAGGCTCTGATGTATTGTTATGTACTACTATGTACTACTATGTATTGCTAGCAATACTGTTAGCGTATTGCTACTACTGTTACTGCTAGTATTGCCTGTTTTATTATTATACTGTCGCAATATATTTATAAAGAAATGTACATTAGTTGCCATAGTGATTGACCTCTCGCTAGACTTTTTTTCAGTGTTCTATAAGGAATAATGAAGATGCTCATAATAAACGACCATGCATATCTATCTAAAAAATTTCCGTGTCTAATAAATTAATAATGGTCTCGGTACTTTATGAAGTTAGACTGGCTTAATATTACTTTATAAATATTAACATGCAGAACAAAATATAGATTGGAGATCTTATGAAATTAAGAAAAAAAAACGTAAGAAATAAAAAAATAATGTACCTACTTATTTAATATAATAAATACCATCCAAAGTACATAAATTTAGATCAAACTTCACAGTATATTGGAATGTCGCGAAGATACATCTTTTTACAACCTGCTTGGTACACTACCAGTACCAACCATTACAGAAATATAAAAAATGCTCATATTATCTACAGTGCTCACAATACCCGATCTTACCCTACATATATGTGTATAGAATATATCAGACCATCCTGACCCTAATTTTTTCTCGGAAATAGGTAGTGATCGAAAGTTGAAAAAAATGTTTATTACCACAACTTATCCAAGTTATCTAATGGAGACATTTAGTTTTTGAAAACTATTGCAAGTAGAATAAGTCTGGGTCGAGTTCAAAATTTTTAATAGAATCATAATTTAGGTAGAGTACCATAGGAAAACAAACAACTTTTGCTTAATCTCTTTTGATATCGCTTTTGGACATTAATCTTTTGATTTACGAGAAAAGAAATGTTACAGATATGAGTTATCCATTTGTCCAGATAAAAGTTATTGGGAGTTTAGATTAAAATTTTTAAGACTAAATCCTATATGATGAGGAGTTAAATGGTAATATTAGGAATAAAAAGTAAAAATTGAGGAAAACTATAGCGAAATTTATAATTAAAACAGATAAATAAGATTTATCATTGAATAGATCTATTGAAAAAAGAAATATCTTTAAATAAAAAGGTTTTTAATCACTTTTATCGTAACAAAAAATATCATTTCTTATTAGTTATTAGTAGATGGTATTTCTTATAAATACTATCATCTAATTCATTATTTAGACTTTAGAACATGGTCTTAAATTTTAATTTTAACTCCTAATAACTTTTGATATCCGAACAAATAAATGACTCATAATCTGTGATATTTCTTTATTTTTCTCATAAACCGTAAGTGATGTAAAAATGTTTAAGCAAAAGTTGTTTATTTTTAATAGACCTATCCAATGATATTGTACATTCTATTTTTTTAATGACCTTATTAAAAATTTTAAGCTAGATTCATTGTTAGATTTACCTATTTGTAATAGTTTCCGGAAAACCGAAATGTCAATGTTAGATAATTTAGATAGGCTTTAATAAAATTCTTTGCCCTATCTTTCGATCATTAAAAAAAAGAATGGATGATCTGATACACCTATTGAAATATTGGGTCCGGAAAGTCTGTGCGTATTTTCCGGACGACCCAATATAATATTACTGGAACGTGCGCAGTTTTATTCCGTCTTTGTTAAAAGTGATCCGAGAGAGAGCGTTCCAAGTGGTATCTTTGTTCTTTTCTAAACTATATTGTGCGTGTGCAGTAGACGGTAGTGGGTTGTACAGTCTCATAAAAAGTTGATAGTTTAATAGTCGTAATAAACGTAGACATAAAAATAGAGCATGTTCTCTACTTTGATGACAAGATCAGTTAGAAGAGAATAGAAAGCAAAAGCCATGCAGTTTTTTCTCTCTGTACAATGAGATATAGTTACGTGACATACATATAATCGGTCTGTTTTTTATTGCTGCATTTTCTGAACTAGTACCACAGTACCACGGTACATACAGTAGCGCAACTCCCTGTCGGCACCTTTGATATTGTTGGCCAAAATGGAGTACGTATGCGTGAAATAAGCAAGTTACCTAGCGTTGCCATGATTACTACCACCTAAACTTCTTTCTCTTTTTATCCTTTTTTGGCTCTGTCAAAACTCACTAGATTTATTCGCGTCGCACTCCAACAAATGCGTTGGAGTGAGTAAGAGCTGTTATAGGAGCACATTAGAGCATGCAACGTATACAAACGAATAAACCTACTATTACAATGAAATAATCTGAACTTAATGAAAATTAATAAAAATAAATTGTAAACATATTGAAAAATAAAGAGAAAATGTAGAAAAATATTAAGAAAAATATTAAATTAACTTAAAAATGTATATTTGTATAAAGAAATATTATGTAATTATATATCTATGAAAATGTTACGAGAAAGCTGAGAGATATAAAAAAAATTTATATACATGTATGTCCAAAAAATAAATTTAAAATACAATCAATAAAAAGAAATCCTTTTTGCTCGATTTTCTATGTTACTATTTGTTTACTTTTTCACTTTATCACTTTTTCACAAAAATTAGACCAATCTCTCAAGATTTCTCACACAACATTTCACCAAATAGACAATACATGTAATACTTTCCTCTAAATTTCTACTCTGAACCATGTATGCTGCAAGACAAATTGTTTAAGTGGAACATTGAAACGCTTATTTAAATAGAG
>NW_017305557.1:54439-62236 GCF_001594115.1 Trachymyrmex septentrionalis | reverse complement strand
AGAGAGAGAGAGAGAGAGAGAGAGAGAGAGAGAGAGAGAAAGAGAGAGAGAACAATAAAAAAAGGGAGGAAATGAGACGGGGCAACTTGCTTATTTCACACATGCGCACTCCATTTTGGTCAACATAAAATTGGGAGAGTTGCGCTACTGTATATACTGTGCTAGTACACACAGTGCAATAAGTTGAAGTGAAACAAATACGTAGGCTGCTGGAAAAGTTCCTGCAATCTAGTATTTCCAGTGGCGCCAATATTCTGCTACTATCACATCCGTAAAATTACAGTTTGTACCCAAACCAACTAGTTTGGTTTGCATAGTATTTTAAAAGAAGTTATTTTGTAAGAAAATGGAAATTTCGCGTGAAAATTTTTGGGCAATGATTTTTTACGATTACAAATGTCATCTAACTCCGAAACAATGCATCGATCGACTTCATTTGGCTTTTGGGGATGAAGCCCCATCCAATAGGACTGTTTATAATTGGTTTGCCGAATTCCAGCGTGGACGTACCTTTCTTAGTGATGAATTCCGTGAAGGTCGTCCATCCACGTCTGTTGTTGCCACTAATGTTGATGCTGTGCGTGAAATGATTGAGCAAGACCGGCATATAACATACCGCGAGATTCAGACATTCTTAGGCATTGACATGAAAGCAATACATACGATTTTGCATGATCACTTGAGCGTACGGAAACTTTGCAATCATTGGATCCTACACAATTTGACTGAAGATCAAAAACAAGCTCGTGTTAAATGGAGCAAAGAAATGCTCGAGAAATTCAACCGAGGTCGGTCAAATTTGGTCTACAACATCGTTACTGGGGACGAAACATAGATCTATTCGTATGAGCCCGAAAGTAAACAACAATCCACTGTTTGGGTATTTCAAAATGAACCGAAACCAACAAAAGTTGTTTGTTCACGCAGTGCTGTCAAGCAAATGATTGCTTGTTTCTTCGGTTATACCGGACATGTGACAACCATGGCTTTAGAGGATCGAAGGACTGTAAATACTGATTGGTATACAACAATTTGTTTGCCAGAAGTCATAAATGAATTGCGTAGAACAAACCGAAATCGTCGCATCATCCTTCATTATGACAACGCCAGCTGCCAGCACGTCAAACCGTTGATTTTTTATCCAGTAATAATGTCGAATTGATGACTCCATTGTCCGTATTTATCTGATTTATCACCTAATGACTTCTTTTTGTTCCCAAACATTAAAAATAAGATGCGTGGTGAGTGATTGAGTCGCCTGAAGCAGCTGTTGAAACATTTCGTACACTGATTTCTGAGGTTACAGCCTTAGAGTAGAAAAAATGCTTCGAAAATTGGTTCGAGCGTATGCAAAAATGTATCGATCTTAAAGTATCGAATACTTCGAAAAACAATAAAGCCATTTACCGAATTTTACATGTTTTTTTTCATATTGTTTGCAGAAACTTTTCCAGCAACCTACGTATACGTTTTTGTTTCACTTCAACTTATTGCACCGGTTCAGAGTGCAGCAATAAAAAACAGACCTAATGTTAAGTTTAGTTAGGTTAAGTCTTGTTAAATAAAACGTCCTTCATAATGCAAATGCACCATTTTTTAACTATTTTAAAATACTCATTCTTTATTCAGTCACGCTCTACCACACTCAACTATTTCTTTACTTTTTCTCACACCCCACTTTTTCCCCACTTTCTTCTTGTTAGAAAGAGAAAGCTACACGGCATTTATTGTTCGTTTCTTTTTACTTTATCTTCACGTTTGGAATTTTACGCTCGGTCTATTCTTATTAACTGTCCCTATTAGTGTGTCTTTAAACCAATTTGCTTATTACTGAATTAATTATTGAATATTGTATCTTTAATTTTATTTGTTTGAAATCAATATCGATTTTTTAACAATTTTTTTATATTTCTTTAATTTAAAAAATGTTAATACTTTAATAATGTTTTTGATAAAAATAAAAAACATGTTTTTGGACCTATTAGTGAGTCTTCCAAGCGGCGATGGCTAGCTATTAATGCGCCCTCAATTTGTGTGCCTATCCGTATTTGATTCATTTTAACATATATGCATAGTTACTAAATATAGTTTTAAAAGTTTGCAAAAAAACCGTTTTTTTTTCAATTTTTCCGCGAATTTTCTCTATTCTTTTCTCAAGCATAGAAAAATTTATTGAAAAAATTTATGTTCGTAAGATCTGCTATATTTGTTTCTTTCCGAAGAGAAAATAATTTTAGTGTTTTTTCTACAATTTGAAGAAAGTGGCTTTTTTAAAACTACATATATTACTAAAACAGACAATAAATATAAATTAATTGTTTAAGTTAATCTTTATTGGTTTTTTAGTACCCATTATACAGACCGAGCGGCGATCGTCGGATTTGCTATCTGGTAAGATGCTAGGATGAAAACGTGTAGATCGGTGATTTAATGTCTATAGAACATAAAATCACTGATCTGCCTCTTTTATCATGGCTGAAAAGGCAAAAAAATGGTCAAGGGGGGGGGGAAGGTCACTAACAGGCAGGAGGCGCAGCTTACTTTCTACGGACGCGAAAGCTTTTGCATAGGCAAAGGGTTCCCTAATTGATCTATAGTCGTAGGTATCTGTTATTTCCTGTAATCTTTCTGAATAATTGCGTGAATGTATGCCTTGCACTTATGTGTTGCTGCGCGTAACACATAATTCCTAGATATTCATATCCGATGAACATGGGAGTTCCTTAGACTTCCTTGCTTCTCATGAAGCAGTATATTCAGTGGAGTGCTCTGTCTATAACCCATACGACCTTTAGTCTCCTAAATTGTGTTTTATCTAACTGTGTCAGTAATTTATCATTGAGGTTTTGAAGTAAGAATCCACCATATTTTAACCTAGACTTGACTAAAGCCCGATGTAACATTAGAAGGAGAGAGGGGTCAGCTTCCTACCACATATGTCCGAGAATTCGAATAGGATAAATGCACTTTTCTTTGATATATTTGATATAATAAGACCATCCCAAATCGGTTTGAAAGTTTATTCCGAAAAACTTGACTTTGGTCTGATTCTCAATTTTACTTCCTTGAATTTGAATCGAGTAAACTTTGTTGTAAAAGACAACTCTATTTCCAACTTTCCTAGGAGTTTTTAATTCTTTGTTGTTTCGTCTGAAGATACATGTCTTTGTCTGTTGTCAGATAATTATGTCTTCTCCGCGAATAATGTCAAACCTAGGCTACTCAAAATCACAGTAATGTGTTTGATAGTGACGTCTAATGTTCGCAACCTCTCACTAATTTGGTGTCTCTGAGATAAAGATACTGACATCGTCTGCATATTGTAAGGCCTAGGTGCATTTGCTTTAACTCTGCGCCGTATATCGAGTAAATGATTGGACTGAGAACACTTCCCTGTGGCAGATCTCTGTAAGTCCAGAAACCTCCTCAATGTCATTGAATTGGTAGAAGACCTGCCTAGCCGAAGTTAGATTGTATGTAGAAGCAAATTCCCGGGGGCAGTCTCAATCGCACCAATCGATCCAAGAAAACATCTGGACATTGTCGTACGCCGCTTATATGTCCAGAAACGCGGTAGCAACCGCTGAGTCGCTCTGAAACGCTTTGACGATCTTCGTGTAGAGTAGTGACAAGTTCCATGCATAACGTATTCCTACCGAAGTCGTACTGTGAATTAGGAAGTTTATTTTCCAACCATCAATTCAACTTGTTGTTAAGTATACGTTCCATTATTTTATTCAGGCATGATGCTAATGAAATAAGACGGAATTTAAGGTTTGATTTCGGAATAAAGAATATCCTGTATTTTCTTCAATTCCTAGAAAATATACTTTTAGCCAAAAACGAGTTATATATGTGCAAAAGTATCTGCCCATTGGTGATAATTCATTGATAATTTTATAATCTATATTGTCTATGCCTGGACTGGACCTATTATTAATTTGTTTCAGGGCCACAAGTTAATTCTTCCAGTGCGATTGGGAGATCCAGGAATCCGTCGCCTTCCCCTTTTATTATTGTCGGTGACTGGCAGGAGGCTCAAGCAACGAATCTATCTGTTCTCGAACTTTATCCTTCTTTTGGGACACATACTTCCTTCCATTTTTTGTCCTATATCTAGATCAAAATTTTTTGACTGCCAACCATATTAGACAAATTAGATTTCTTTCTGAATGTAGAACAGAACCCTTTCTTGTTTAATTTTCTGTAATTCACATCTCGTTAAAGCAACTCTTTTTTTTTGTATTCAATAAAATCTGCATAATAACTAGTATGTCGAAATTGGAGAAGGGCTGCTTTCTGCAACCGTATATGAGTTTATTACATTCGCTGGTTCACCATAGACACGGGGAACTATCTATACAGTTTTTTTCTTATCTTTAGCGTTCGAGGTAGAATTAATCAACGTATCCTGTATGATATTGGTAAATGTAAAGTATCTCGGCCTCAATTGTTATAACATTCTTAAGCATTTTAAGTTTCTCGTTTACTATCCTGCTAAAGACCTCCCAATCTGTTTTTATATAACTTTGATCATCTTTTGGTATTATTAATGACTTCCGATTTGACTAGTATATAGTGGGAGGTGATCCGAACCCCAGAAGTTCTTACCAACCTGCCATTCAATTTCCAACGCCATCGAATTATATACAATTGACAGATCTATGACTGTATTAGAATGATACGTCGTACTATGGAAAGTCAACGAACCATTGTTACACAAAGCGAAATCTCCAGTGCTTTCCATAATTTTCTTCTTACCGGGTATATGTGAGAGGAACCTCAGGCTATATTATGCACGTTAAAGTCATCACCAAAATATACTTTACCTGGGAATTACGTAAAAAACTTAATCTATTCCCTAGCTGAGTTTGGGGAACGATAACATGATACTAAAACTAATCTTTCTCCTTCGAGGAAAACCTCAATAGCACTTGCCTCTATGGCGCTATCGTAAAAAATGTCAGCTATTCTTCTGTATTTAATCTTATTGTTTACTAATATTATTATGTCTCCTCCCGTCCGATCAATACGATTTTTCTTCACTGTGTCGAAACCTCCGATCATAAAAGGTTTATCTGGCGATAACCAGGTCTCTGAAATTAAAAATATATTATAGTTCTTTACTGTGCTTAATTAGCTCTGGAGTTCTCGAAGTAATTGATTTCGCATTGTACTTAACGCATCGCCTCCTTTGTGTCGCATTACAATTAGTTGTTCTTACTGTTACTGTTTGTTATGCGCAAGTTAATTGTCCTTCTAATCCTCTCACATAAAATCTTGGTTCATATCCGAGATTATGGCATCGATGATGTTTTGTTGAAGCTGTTCTTTCGTAAACCCTCGTGAATACTTGTTTGAAAGAACTATTCCTTTCTTGAGTTCTTTGTACTATCTCGCTAATCCTTGTTATATTTCCTTTGACAGTCAATAGCGGAAACTCCTTATTTTTTTCTGAGAGCTTGTTCCTTGGTTTAGTGTTTCTATGAGATTCCTTGCTTCAAGAAATGGAACATTGTTATACGCCATGACCCTCACAATTTCCTTGTACTTTTTATAAATAGAGCAGTCCCTATCTAGTATGTCATGAGCATCACCACAGTTAATGCATTTTTTGTTATTTATCTTTAGATGAGGGATGGATTCCCTCAAGTAGGTTTGTCTTCCTCATGGTATAAGAAGTAAGGTGAATTATTCCCACGGATGCGCAGTGGATCGAAAATAGTGGTAGATCCATTAACCAATCAATTTTTGAACTCATTTACAAAAATTCACATGATTCGTTCTACAAATAAGTACACTGCAAATTAGTACAATTTCTGATTGGTCGAACTCCGCCATTATGCGCAATGGTTTACCTTATCTAATTTCATTATATGGTCTTCCTCACAGAACTTACTGATGTATCCAGTACAGCCATATTTGAAGCATAACTGCACCGAAGGGATGGTTTGACAGGATTGACTTCTCGATAATTACCTTTGAAGTGTTTTACCATTGAACTCAGTGCACAACCGCTGGGAATCCTCGAGTTGGCTCGTTTTTTTGTTCCTGCTCTGATGCATTAAATATTAAGAGATTTGAATTCTCTGTTTCGATTGCTTCCTTGAGTTTTTGAAAAGGTTGATTCCTCTGGAATCTTCCTGATCACCGCCTTCCTACTAATATCCTGAAGCATTTTATTGGATAATGCGCTGTTTGCCAATGTCTTTGAACTGAAGGTGACTTTCCATGTGTTTCTTGTATACTTCTGTATTTCACTGAATCTTACATTGCTCAAGGAAATTAATTTGGAGATTTTAATTAGAGGATAGCTCTTCCTCTCATCAGTCTGATTCCTTGATAGAACTTAGAAGTGCATTATGTATGGGACCTTTGAAAAAGCGTGTACTTTATCTTCTTCACTCCTTGCGTTACTAACCTATCAGTTTCTTTCGACGAGTTGGACCTGGGTTCTACGATCCCTTCTGTGGCGTCCTTGCTATTCAATGCTGTGTGACTAGTTCCGTTTGTATGCTCCAAATAAAATTGACGTGAAGTCATGGAATTATTAGGTGTTGGAATTAATTCGTAGCGTTTTTTTAATGAAAGAACGTTATTTATTTCACATGAACGTTAAAAAATACATTAATTAAAGTACTTCCCATCACTTTCTACTACTTTTGACCATCTTTCGGGCAGTGAATGAATACCGCGTCGGAAGAACTGTTCGTCTTTAGATGAAATCCACGAATCGAACCATTTTTTTTACAATCTTCGTAAGATGTGAACTTCTGCTCGCACAAGCTATGAGCTAATGATCGAAACAAGTGGTAGTCGCTAGGTGCAATATCAGGAGAATACGGCGGGTGCGGTAGCACTTCCCATTTAAGTGTTTCCAGGTATGTTTTTACCTGTTTTGCAACGTGTGGGCGAGCATTGTCGTGGAGCAAGATGACTTTATCGTGTCTTTCGAAGTATTCCGACCGTTTTTGCTTCAATGCACGGCTCAAGCGCATCAGTTGCCGTCGGTAGAGATCTCCAGTAACGGTTTCATGCGGTTTTAGCAGTTCGTAGTATATGACACCCTTCTGATCCCACCAAATACAGAGCAGGAGCTTTGAGCCATGGATATTGGGCTTTGCCACTGATGTTGATGGTTCGCCGGGCTTAACCCATGACTTTCTGCGCTTTGGATTGTCATAATGGATCCACTTTTCGTCACCGGTAACAATCCGATGCAAAAAACCTTTTCTTTTCTGCCGTTGAAGCAGCAGTTCGCACGTGAGAAAACGTCTCTCAATATCCCTTGGTTTCAAATCATATGGGACCCAATGTCCTTCCTTCTGGATCATGCCCAAACTTTTAAGACGTTTTCCTTTTAAGACGTTTGTTGATAAGTCAACTTCCAATGACGTAGATAATTCTTTAAGTGTTTGACATGAATTTTCATTGAGCAATGCCTGCAAATCGTTATCTTCAAATTTTTTTGGCTGACCAGGTCGCTCCTTGTCATCCAAGTCGAAATCACCAGCTTTAAAACGTGCAAACCACTTCCTACACGTTTGCTCAGCCAGAGCATGTTCACTATACACATCCACTAAAATACGATGAGCTTCAGCTGCACTTTTGTTCATATTAAAGTAATGAAGCAAAACTCCCCGCAAAAACACTTTATCTGGCACAAATTTTGACATATTCAATGAATTATACAGTGTTGTTATTTATGATTTCAAGAAAGGTTATGTACGGCAAATGACGTCCTATGATAGCTGTTTACAATGCATACAGAACTATAGGTAACAACGAAATAGTGTA
>NW_017305557.1:47299-52597 GCF_001594115.1 Trachymyrmex septentrionalis | reverse complement strand
GGTTCTTATGCATCCACCTTATAGTCCGGACCTGGCACCAAGTGATTACCACCTGTTCCTGTCTATGGCGAATGATTTTGCTGGTGAAAAATTCGCCTCAAGAGAAGCTTGTGAAAATCGACTGTCCCAGTTTTTTGCCAATAGGGACGAGGGTTTCTATGAGAGAGGCATAATGAAATTACCTTCAAAATGGCAACAAGTTATCGAACAAAACGGTGCATATTTGACCTAAATCGGATCATTCTAACTATGCTAAATAAAGTCTTCAATTTAATGCAAAAATAATAGATTTCTTTTTACTACACTTTATACATGTTTGATTTGATGCAAAAATGACTTAATCTGGATTTCAAATGTGGTACTGTATGTTTTTTTGATCGCTGGACACGATGCAATAGTTCATTTACCCTACGATATACATCTTAAGAAATGTAGCCCAACTAATGTAAAAAAATGATCAAATTTTGAGTTTAAAGTCGATTTTAGCAAGGTCCCAAGTGTTCAAATAGGTCGTTATTCCCATCAAATTGTAGGTCTGCTCACTCAGAACAAGATTTAGTTGAAATTTTCCTGGAATCTTTTTCAGGATCTTTAAAAATTGCATTCGTCCCATTCAACTGGTGAAGAGTCTAACGGGGGCTAAGCGGAGGAATTGAATTTCCGAAAACATACTCTAATGCAAAATTATTCAGCTCATTGAGTATCATTGATCAAAAAATATCCCTTCCCATTAAAAAAAATGTTGTTATTGGTAATATGAAAACTAAGGACATTTAAGGTTACTCAAAGTCATCGAAGTGTATCTTCCTACTTATCTTACAATTTTAATAACAGGTGTCTTCCTCTTATCTCTAATCGTTTTCGAGAAAAAACGTGGAACTTTTTATCAAATTCATTCTGTATATTGGAACGCGGCCTACATGGCATGTGTACATAGTATAACTGTACTTCTAAAGCATATATATATATATATATATATATATATAATTCTACATATTTAACTTTAATCCCGGTTTATTTTATCTCAATTTAAAAAATGGAAAAATTGGAAAATTTTTGAAAATAAAAGTAACTTACATTTGTGGGACCGGATCTAATACATGCTTTCGTTCTTGAGCTAAAATGGTAATGTAGAAAGCGGAATAAAAATGTCGGTAATTATCGATTCAATTATGTTCTGCATGATCACGTAACTCAGAGAGCGTAAATATATTATATATTGGAAATGAAAATTTGTAATATCGATCTGGATCAGTTCAATCATCATTTCAGCATCTCCTTATGGAGATCCTAAAATCGTCTTGTTTTATTGCGATTACATTCGAGGAGAAATCTCCGAATTAGCTTCACGAATTACAAATTTTTTTTTTACAGAATTAAAGAACGCATAAAAAGAAATCCCGGGAAACACGATTTTATGAGCAAATCGGATAAAAATTAAAAAATTAATTTTTTCTGGCACGTACAATTGTCACTTAAGATTAACATTTGCTTCATATAAAAGTTTTACATCTTGTAGATGAAATTAAGCGTGAGGCAGGATTCAGATTACTTGAGCAATACTGAGTTTATGGAAAATTAAGATTTAAAGCGTAAAAAAAATATTTCTCCTAAAACGAAATTACGTGCTCTGCAAGGACTTACTTTTTCCTCTTTTACAGATTCGAAAATTCTTTTCCAGGATTAAAGTATACACATTAATACGTGTCTGTGAGGTGGAATTTATTCTGAGAACAACAAAAAATTGTCGAAATTGAAATTTTAAGAATAATTATTTGTCGTATCGGCCTAAACCCATCTTACAGACACGTATTAATGTATATATTTTAATCCTGAAAAAGCATTTTCGAATTTGTAAAAAGAAAGAAAGTAATTGTTATACAAAAATTGATTAATCGGTAATACAGACGACTTTAGGATCTCCTTAAAGCTCAAAAAGACGCTCTTCCAAAATTATTTTATTCTGACGTGATGTATATATTGCAGAGACTGTGATGCGCGCGCGCGTCATATGTTGGTCAGATGGGTACAAAAACATGGTTTAAATTTACATCTTTCTTGGATCCTTTATATTCGAATGTTTTTTACGAAATCTTAGCACTCCTCTCTCCTTTGTTTGTATTAAGTTGACTCACATACGAACGAACTTTCATTACATTTATAACTATTAAATTGAGCTATTAGCACTGTTTTCCATCTGAGTTCATATCATGTAAGTTAAAAAAAAAGACGTCAAGTGTACGCGCTTGTATATGTACTTCTTGAAAAAAAAAAAAGATTTTCTGTTTCAAACCAACTTTCCAAAATGTTAAAGTAATAATAATTAAAATATATATAACATATATAGGGTGCCTGAAAAAGATCGGGATACCTGAATATCTCGGAAAGTATATGTTTTACAGAAAAGTATTTCAAACGAAAGTTGTAGAGTTCAAACAGATCTATTTACTTATCAGTTTAACCTTGAGTGGCATCACAAAGATTTGGTCAAGGTCACATCGATTTTTTTTAAATGGCATACTCTATTTTTGATTCCAAAACCTAATAGCTGGTGTGCCATTTAAAAAAAATCGATGTGACTTTGATCTGACCTTGGTGACGCCACTCAAGATCAAACTGATATAAGATCAGTAAATAAATCTTTTTTAAAACTCTACAGCTTTTGTCTGAAACACTTTTCAATAAAATTTATATTTTCCGAGATATTCAGACCTCCTGATCTTTTTGGGGCATCTTTTTATATATTATATTTTTAAAATTATTATTACTTTGATAGTTTGGAAAGTTGGTTTAGAATAGGTTTAGAATAGAAAGTCATTTTTTTCTTTAAGGAGCCCACATAAAAGCGCGTATATTTGCCTTTTTTTTACCTTTTTGTTGTGATATTGTGCATTTTATATTAATCGTGTAGCACTAAATTTTTTTACTATAAAATTGTTTCCTTTAAAATAAATTTTTTTAATTTATACTTTTACTCTTTTTCAATTCTTTGTAATTAAATTTTACTGAGTTGGAATAAAAAAAATATAAAATTTGAGAGAGTGGAAAAAGGAAGACCTTTAAATGAGAATAAAAAATATGTACTACTTAGATGTAATTTTTAAGAAATAAAGGTTTGTAATAAAGGAGAAGGATTCATAAGGGCCGATTTCAGCCCTATCCAAATTTTGTCCAAACTGTAAACTTATTCTTTGAAGTCAATTATATTCAATTTAAATAATTTTAGCTTAAACGGAACGGTGATGTTGTCATATTTATACGAAAATTAATATTTTGAATACCGCATGTGTTTTATTGAAAAACCTAAAAAATAATGGTAGTCGTGTTGGAAAATATTCTGAATCATTCTGGAATGGCAGAGTTTTTTTAATTCTCTTTACATTTGATGCCAATGCTCTTATAGATACTATTCTGTGTAGTTTCAACGCGTATCACGAAAGAATAAATTTCACTGTCGAATATAATGATAATAGGAAATTAAGTTTTGTTGACGTCAGATTGTCAATGGAGGATGGTAGAATTATGTTCAATAATTACAAAAAGCCGACAACTCAGGCAGATACTTAAATTTTTACTCGAACCACTTAATTGAACACAAACAAATGTCGCCATTGAATAGATTGACAGAATCTTATTTCTATCCCATCCAAAATTCTACGAAAAAAACTTTTCTTCTTTAATCAACACATTGAGTAATAATATACAATAGATATCCTCTAAAATTTTTTTATTCTTAATCATTAATAATAGGATCAAGTCACTTTCCTTTAAAAATAATTTCGATAATGTTAATAATCGGAGAAATTCGGAAGACTTTGACATCATTAATATTTAAAAAATTTTTTGTTGTTCCATATATGAATAACATCACGGAAAGATTAAAAAATATAATTAATAAATACGGCTTCAAGATTGCACCTTTGATTAAATGCAAGATTAAACCTTTGAATAATTTAAATAATATCATTAAGACAGATAAAGATAAATTAAAAAAAAGATAAGCTTTTAAACATTTACAAAATAAACTGTCGTGATTGTAACGTTTCTTAACGTTGGACAAACTAAAAAAAAGCTCAAGACACGTAAAAAAAAATACATAGCAATCATTAAGAAACCTGTAAATACAATATCGGTAGTATCTCACCATGAACTGGATATGAACCATAGATTGGACTTGGACTTCGGATGATCCCCGAAATGATACACATAAAAAGATAAGAATTTGGTATGGTCACACAAACTGGTTTTCAGATATTTTTCTTCCTATTAACAACGTTTCACTGAAGAAAAACGATTCGTCCTTCTCTACTAATTTGCCTTTCCTTCCTAATAAGATGTACAAGGAACGTTACTTTAAGAAATACTGTACTGTCGATATCACAATGTTCTCACAGAAGATCATCCTTTAATAATTAATTTGTATTAATTTGGACAATTATTGTGTAACAATTTAATGATTGCTGTTGCTAGCAGGTACGTTTCAATTTAATTAACATAAATATAAAACAAAAAAATGTTTCATTATTAATATATTTTGTAATAATATTTGAAAATTTTGTGTCTGCACACACAGTTTAAAAAAAAGAAATCTGTGACACAATAAGGATATTTTATGCATGAACACATAAGGAATATTTATTATCGACGAATTTTTATTATCGACATTATCAATTTGACTAACGAAGAAATTGAAGATAATGGGAAAAAAACATTTGGTTTTAATATGTAACATCGTTCATTACTTTACTTCGACTAACGTAAGATTGAAAATAACTTGTATATTGTTACATTCAGCGCAAAAGTGTAATATCTTTTAATATTATACTTCTAATATACTTTTTAATTACTGACGATGGTCAAAACTTGACCGAAACGTTTAGATCTATTTATTTTTTTTTAACGTCAGAATTTTAAGTAAATGATATTCGCTAACAATATCCTGTGTTGTGAATATATGCTGAGAGAGAGAGAGAGAGAGAGAGAGAGAGAGGGAGAGAGAGAGAGAGAGAGAGTAAATGGAAATGTACCTACATGTTCAGAATTTACATAAAACTTTGTTTATTTAAGTTGACAGTCTCAAATACGCTTTTTAAAATATAATATTATAATTTAATTGTAATCTTTAAATGCAATTAAATTGTAATACAGTAATAAAAGAAAGCATTTGAGATTAATAATAATAAATTTTATATAAGTGTCCGGATATAGGTATATATATTCGGTCACACATACATAACATTGGGATGTTTACCTTACTTGCTAAGTCACTAATTTGAGTAAGATTATTATACACATATT
>NW_017305557.1:43098-47199 GCF_001594115.1 Trachymyrmex septentrionalis | reverse complement strand
TATATATATATATATATATATATGTTTTCTTTGTGTTTTAGCTAGTCTTAACTACAAGAGAGTTAATATTGAATATTACAACAGTTTTGGAAACAATTTTTCAAGCTATGAAGAATGATGATATTCGAGATATGAACGACTTATATTTTTCTACAGTTTATAAAGATCATAATATATGTATTAAATCTGAATGTGAAGCAAATTCGTGGCATGAAGGAGAACGTGGTATCGAGGCTAGAAGATTGCTCGGTATACTTTCGCACATTAGTATTGAATCGTTATACTTAAGTAATTATTTAGCAGGAAAATCACAATTGCTCACACAAAGTGATGAATGTTACAATTATTATCTGCAACAAATGACACGTTATAATACATGGTCAAAGAAGGGCCATGAATTTGAAATGCTTGAAATTATCCTAGAATGTGTCACTTTAATAGAGCACGTTGTAAGTACGCTCTAGTTTATCGTTTTAGATATTAATTTTTATCAAATAATTTTTAACAATGATAAATATTATTTGCAGAGGAGATCTCATCAATTTACAGGTTTTATAAATGCAATTGTAAAACTATTATGTAATGTGCAACAGAAAGTGGGTTATTGTGATAAAGGGTATATTAATAGTATTATTATGATTAAATTGTCCGACAAAAATTGATTTTTTTTTAATACTGAAATAAGATTAGTCATTCTTTGGTTTTTTTAGATGTTGTATTTACCAAATTACTTCATGTCACAATTTTGAAAAATTTGTAATTTGAAAAAAAGGTTATTTTTACGTATTTTGTCACATTATAATTATGATATATTATATACTGGAGAAGTTTTTTTGTAATCAAAATTAAATTTGCTATTAGGACTCTCAACTTTTAAAACAATTTTTTAGTGTTGGATGCGGTTAATAAGATGATAGTTAATAAAGTTAATAGTTAAATATGGGATCTATTCTAGAAAAACTTCTCTAAATTAAGGGTCTATTCTACCTTGCTGAGATCAAAAAATTAAAACATTTTTTTTGCATAATTTGATAGCCTCAAATGTAGAATATTATATTGAATCCTTTAACGTGGCAAATATAAGCGTAAATAAGAAAAAAAATAAATTTGAAACTTTAAACGCGTTTTTCGCGACAACATTTTTCGATCTAACGGAGGTGATAGAGCAAAAACTATTAACGTATTGCTTTCAAATTTTGCACGATTGTAGAACAATGTTTTTTTCTATTGGATAGACTGCAATTATATCAATATCAATGATATTTTAAAAACATGTAACTAAAGAATGGGTAATTGCAAGTTCGCGGTAACTCATGCGTTTTATTTGATCAAAAAATATATATATCAGTCTTAGCATCTGAATCATATGTTTCGGCTACATTCAGCCATCTTCAGCGATGCTGAGAGTAATATAGTAATCGTTGTTACAAGCAGTTATATGTTAATAGTGACAAAGTGCAGAAGGAAAGTCTCTCAAATTACTTAAAACTTTTTTGGATGAGTAACTGTTAGATAGTTGTTTGACTAAGTGAATACTAAAGAAAAATAAATATTAGTAAAGACAGTTACAAATTTTTGCAAAATATATTAAAGACATATTCACTGCACTCTATGATTGTACAATTAAGAGCGATATAGCATAGTATCAGAAGATTAAAATTACACAACATTAAAAATTAAAGACATTTGTCTCAGAGTTTAGTACAAAAAATGAGCGTTATGGAATAAATAATGTATATAGAAATAAAAAAATAAAACAAACGAAGACAGCCAAATAATAAAGTTTCGAAGATATAAATGTCATAAATAAAAATTATGTAGATAGTCAAACATTTTATGATGTGCTACTATGATATTCAAACTTATTTAGAACGTTCGAATATGCATGGTGTAAAAACTCAGTGTCGAATTTAACATTTAGACCATTCTCTTGATATCTAATGTTAAGCATTTCTGAAATTAGTCTCCTTCCTAAATATTTTTTATTGTCTAAAATTTTGGTGTTCTCCCAAACGCATGATCTAATTGTAATCTATGTTCAGAAATGACAGATTCCCAGTTTTCTTATTGATGTCATTTCGATGTTCAGTTATCCTAATTTTTAACTTTGCCAAAAATGATATTTTTTTATCGCCAAAATAAGAGCACAATTTAAGATAAAAAAATCGAAATTTTCTTTCAAATAACCGCCATTTTGTTAATTTTTTTTATCTAAAGTCAATTATCATAGATCTATCCAATAGAGATATCCTTTCTGAATAGGAAAATCGTTTTTTGAACTCTTTCAGATTAGAAACCCTCTAATCAGAATCTGATCACCTTCCCCCCGGTTTGTGATCGGTCCGACATTTTTCATCCATTCCAGTTAAATGCATAATGAAAATACATTATGCTTTCACTTTAAATGCATGATGCATGGCCATGGATTTGCTGTCGTAATATTTATGATTAGACGCTACTAAATTTTTACGTTATTTAAATTTTAATCGCTAGCTAGTCATCTGAGCATGCCAGAATGTTCGTCAAAAACTACGAAACTTATAGAGCGTCTCTATAGAGCTGCAATTTACAGTGCCACTATAGAGTGAGATGAAGTGAGATAGCACGATTTTTCTCTCGTACAATTTTGATGAAAAATAGTGGCCACTTCAGGTTCACATTCTGATTAGAGGATCTCTATTTCAAATGACTGATGCAACTTCTGGCGCCATGTTCAAGTCGGAAAAATTTCTTTTCCGAAATTTTATGTAGATGAACACATTGACTTCATAAAATTTAAAATTAAAGAAAAGATATAACAAATAACATGTGAAAACGATGAAATATGTAAATAGTCTTTATTACTTTTCCCAAAAAAAATTGCTAAAAATCGCTTTCTTTTTCAACAAAA
Source organism: Trachymyrmex septentrionalis (assembly GCF_001594115.1). Classification (NCBI taxonomy): domain Eukaryota; kingdom Metazoa; phylum Arthropoda; class Insecta; order Hymenoptera; family Formicidae; genus Trachymyrmex; species Trachymyrmex septentrionalis. The sequence goes on along the minus strand of NW_017305557.1, from coordinate 44,309 downwards.
TAGAATGGACTCTTAGTCAATGATGATATTAACAAAAATTTGTAATTAGAGGAAACCGGAGCACCATGGGTCATGGGTCATCCATACCATGGATCATCGATCGTTTAACATAATCTAGAATGTTTAAATTAATACTACTGGTGCAATACGACTGTTACTTTGTTTCTCATACTTTTTATGTAGGTGGTGGTTATTAAATTTCATTTCGTATCGAAAAGCATCAATCATTAATGGTTTTCGTGGTGTAATAGTAACTTTTTAACCGCATAAAAATGTTTTAATATTATTTTTGTAGCTAGAACAGAAAATGTATGAAAATAAGGTGCAAGTTTCTGCGCATCTTTTCTCGATTTACTACGTTACAAATATTAATCTAAAATTTATTTTTTATAGTTTTCTATTAAATGTATAATTGGGGTCATACATTAAATAGGTATTCATGATGAAACGGAACAATACAGAAAATATATATACTAAAAGGGCAGTTTATACTTCTAAGTAATTTTATTTTATCATAATAAATTTTTTATCTTATATTAATGGTTATTTCTCATTTGTTTTCTTATAACTTTCTATTTTGTCATTTAATAGTTATTAGTTGTAATTATATTTATTATATTAGTGATAACTATGTTAAGAATGTGTAAGTTAATTTAAAATACTTTTTAAATTTTGTCACCGTCATTTCTTGCATTCTATTATTTTATGTGACTTATGGTACCCCGAGTAGGAGACATCCCATGACGCACCATGGGTCATTTCTTAAATATACTTTTTTCTGAAAAACTAATTAAATATTTACTAAATATACTTATTAAATTTTAAAATAAACATTATGCTTTAATTATTAAAAAAAAATAATACAAAAATTTTTATATTTAGATGCACTTTTAGGAATTTGAATTTTTGTGACTCGAAATTTTGATGCCCCGGTCTCCCCTTTATTTCCACTTGAAAGTTTTTTAGATTGTTGATCCGATATCAAAATTAACAAATTCAAAATGATGAGTTTACTATTGTATACTGAATATCAATACTTGGAAAATGTCCAAGATATCTATCATGGAACATGTCGGAATTAATTCTGACCGGAATTATTCCGTTTTCCCTAGAAAACAATACAAATTTAGGAAATAATTAAATAATTCCAATTTTTTTTATTGTTTATAACGAAAGCCTTTGTTGATCATATTGTAGTTATACGCGAACAT
>NW_017305557.1:20081-42998 GCF_001594115.1 Trachymyrmex septentrionalis | reverse complement strand
AAACGTTTTATAGATATATTACTTTTGAAATAAAGAATAATGAGGCAAAAATATCCAGCACGAGGCTTATATGCTCATATTTATAATTTTCATTGTAAATAATTCCAATCAGAATCCATTCTGACTTGTTCCATGATAGATGCCCAGATTGTTCCAAAATATACAGATTTTTCATGATTTTGAATTTGTCAATTTTGATATTGAATTCAATTTAAAAAAATTGATAATTATTCGGATTAATGGACACCGCGTCGACGACTTTGACCTTGACATATGTTTTCAAGGTTATAACTCTGAGTGACCTTCAAAAAGTTTTAAATGGCGATTGATGTTTGTTCAAAAGTTATTAAAATATAAAGTTTAAAAATATAATCTTATTTCTGCTATATACCAAGGAGCATATTTTCCATGCGAAGCGAGTTATACTCCACTCCTCCTCTGAGGTCTACGAGTTTTCACGCAAAGCGAAATTTACTCCACCTTCCCCCCTCTGTCTAGGAGAAAGTCGGTCCTTGACTGGAAGAAGTGGGATGGACTTCGTTTCGCATTGAAAATCGATCGCCTCTAAGCAAGGGAGATGATGGGAAAGATGGGGTGACCTCGCGTGGAAAATCAAACACTTTTAAACAAGGGAAGAGATGAAGTGGATTTCGTTTCGCATGGAAAATTGTGCGCCCCTAGACAGAGGGAGAGATAGAGTGAATCTCTTCTTGCGTAGAAAGTCGAATACTTCTAGACAGGAAAGATATAGAGTAGTTTTTAATATTGTATATGATAGAAATAATATATTTTTGAATGAACGAACAATGATCATTGCTTAAAACTTTTTGGAGGTCACTCAGGATCATGACTTTGACAACATATATTAAGGTCAGCGGCGCGATATCCGAATAATTACTAAAAAACTTTTTAACTAAACATAATTGAAAGCTATTTGGTAAATTGTTATTAACACAGGATTCTCTTTTCCACACTAGACTACATATTTAACTAGGAATATTTTATTAACTATAGCCGATACTAAAAAGTCCTTTTAAGAATTGAGAATCCTAACGTATGCTTAATTTCGATTGTAATAAACTTCTCCAGCATGTTGAGTATTGTTCTCTCACATATTATAGCTATAGTAACAATATGTATAAAAATGGCCCTTTTTGCAACTTTAAATGTAAATTTTTCAAAATTTCGATGGAACAATTTGGAAGCCGGATTTGTATTCAGCGCTTAAAAAACTACGGAAAATGACTAATCTCGTTTTAGTGATTTTTTTTATCGAACAGTGTTATTTTGATGCTTATAGATTTTATATAAGGGTAAATTTTTTCCAGATTGAAATATATTTGTCTTATATTTAAAGAACTCGTATTCTCAAGGCCATTATCACTTTGTTATGTTTCATTATCGAACTTTATAATGGTTTTTAGTAAATGCGATATATTTGTATCAAAACTTTGTACAAGTTCGCGTAAGTATGTCTGATATGTTTAACAAAAAAGTTTGTCTTTTTAAACATTAATTATCATTATTTTAATAGAGTTAATGACAATAAAAAGATGGAAAGGAGTTTTACATTTTACACCAGGTATGTTATATCATTTCGAAGTAATCTGAAAATTTATGCATTTCTGTATAATAATGTATTTTATTTTTTAAAAGGACATTCTTAATGATAAATGTTTTTGTGTTTTAGATGCTTGTGTCTTACAAATTCTTATGGCACAAATGGAGCATTTTTATTCGGACTTTCTTACTACAATAAATATGACGCATGCATTAATATCATCTATATGGCATATCTTACAGAAAAATAATTTATTAAGAAGTGAAAGTTCAGAATCCTGTAATTGTTATACGAAATTATTACGATTTATAATTAATATGTTAAAAAAATGTTCTGAAAACAAATTAGACATAATCGATGATATTGAATGGCAAGATTTATTAAAAAAAAAGAAAACATTTTATCTCTTGAAGAGAATTAATTACAAATATCATATATGTCAGCTGAAATATAATAAACAGAATATAAAAGAGCATCTGACAGAAATATATTCAGAAAAATTGGATCGTAATTTTTGGTTTGATATGAAAAAAGTTCAATACAAAGTATTGAGACAAGGCATCAGATTTTTATGCCATCTTGCAATTTGTGATCCTGATTTTGTAATTCGATCATCTGATATTGAAGATTCATTTCATTTATTTATACGAAACATTACTTTTTTTGAAGATTTGATACTTCATGAAAATGAACGTAAATATTATAATGCATTTCATTAATTTCATGTATTATTTGCTTTTCATGCAAGTATCATTTTTATTTATGTTTTAGGAGAAGCATTAGATCGTATAAAAACTACCTTTATCGTTGATAAAGGTATACAATATGAGACTGAGACACATCACGAAAATATACAGGTTAATCAATTGCATATGACGAATTTTGAAAAAAAAGTTATTCCCACAACTGAGAAGTATTGTTATACTGAATCTATTGAAAATTATAATAGAGCATGCATGGCTATCAAAGCGTTGTATAATTCTAATATGGAATATAGAGACAATTAAATATATTAAATTCTAACAAAAGTGCATTTTAATATTCATATAAATATACATCTATATAATATGCATGGTTGAAAGATATTTTACTTTAAGATATGTATTTGCAGAAAAAATATTTATAATACATTGATATAATTATAAAGTTGGAAATGCTTAAAAAATCTATACAGTATCCATGATATAAATATATTCATACTTATATTTTATTATTTAACATATCTTGACTGAATCATTGCCATTTTTTTTAACATTCATAGATTTTAGAAAATACAGTAAATTGTTTTATATTTTTATTTTTAAAAATACATCATAAAAAATTATTTTATCACATTAAAACAATTTTTAGTATATTATTGGATAAGAGGATATATAATTAATTATTCATTAATTTCAACACCGACGAGATATTATAAGGTATAGTAAAAAGAAATCTATTATTTTTGCATTAAATTGAAGGCTTTATTTAGCATAGTTAGAATGATCCGATTTAGGTCAAATATGCACCGTTTTGTTTGATAACTTGTTGCCATTTTGAAAGTAATTTCATTATGCCTCTCTCATAGAAACCCTCGTCCCTATTGGCAAAAAACTGGGACAGTCGATTTTCACAAGCTTCTCTTGAGGCGAATTTTTCACCAGCAAAATCATTCGCCATAGACAGGAACAGGTGGTAATCACTTGGTGCCAGGTCCGGACTATAAGGTGGATGCATAAGAACCTCCCAACCAAGCTCGCGGAGCTTCTGGCGAGTCACTATCGATGTGTGTGGCCTGGCGTTGTCTTGATGGAACACAATTCCTCTCCTATTGGCCAAAGCTGGCCGCTTCTGGGCGATTGCTTCTTTCAGACGGTCCAATTGTTGACAGTACAGGTCCGAATTAAGAGTTTGGCCGTAGGGGAGCAGCTCATAGTAGATGATTCCCTGCCAATCCCACCAAACACACAGCAAAACCTTCCTGATCGTCAATCCTGGCTTGGCCACCGTTTGCGCCGGCTCATCGCGATTCGACCACGACCGTTTTCGCTTGACGTTGTCGTAAGTGACCCACTTTTCATCACCAGTAACCATTCGCTTCAGAAATGGGTCGATTTTGTTGCGATTCAGCAGCGATTCGCAGATGGAAATTCGGTCCATGAGGTTTTTTTGCGTTAACTCGTGTGGCACCCATACATCGAGCTTCTTTTTGTATCCAGCCTTATTTAAATGGTTCCAAACGGTTTTTTGTGCAATGTTTAGCTCCTGGGCAATCGAAACAGTGCTTACATGACGGTCGGACTCGACGATTTCCATTACTTTATCGACATTTTCGACAATTGGCCTTCCAGAGCGTGGTGCATCTTTGACATCAAAATTACCGGAACGGAATCGACGAAACCAAAATTGCGCGATATTGACTGTTACAGTATCAGGACCATAAACACTATTCACATTTTCAGCCGCCTGGCTTGCGTTTTCGCCTTTATCGAAGAAAAACTGTAAAATATGGCGTATTTTCTCTTTGTTGGTGTCCATCTTTGACACGCGCTCAAATAATACTGACTCAAGCAATCACAAAACTGTCTGAGAAGTTTTTTTAGTACGAAATCTTATCTTTCTAACGCCATTTGGCGTAATCCGATCGCACTTATACAACGCGAGATACAGATTACTAAAGCCATTTATTAGAAAAATAATAGATTTCTTTTTACTACACCTAATATTAAATACGGCTGATCTTATAGAAGTTCGCGTAACTATTAAAATTTTAAGATTAAAAGTAAAAAATTGATATTAATTGCTAATTTTATGATTTATTAGTTTCGTAAGCATCTATATATATTTAAAACTCAACAATACTTGATTTTTATTTAAAACTGAGATAAATATCCTATTTAAGGGAGCCCCCTCCAATAGACATGGGAGCGACTCACCGTTTTCACTTCTCACTTTTTTTAGAAACATCTCACTTTTCTACAAAAAACTCACTTTTCTCACTTTTTTGTGTAGTGTAAATTACTGTTCATAAATTTAGGATCGTTTGCAATTGTCTCGCATTTTATAAAAATTTAAATACCTCGAAGAAAAAAAATTGTGGAGAAATTTTTAAAACAGTATGCAATATAAAGGCAAAAAATAGAACTTTAAAATGGCGTTAAAATTTTATATTTGTAACACTTTTTTTCTGAATTACATAAAATTGAAAATTGATTTTAATATTTTTTAATAATAAGGGCTACGAGCCAGATTTCAATATATTTAAATTTTTAAACAGACATTTTGATCTTATCATCAAGTCATGCTCACTGTATACAATATAGAAAATTAAACACAAAAATTAATAGATTCATATAATTGTTGGATACAAATTCAAAATTACAGTTACGTTAACATGATGGTCATGTTTCTTCATGTATTTTATGCCACAACAATATAATGCTCTCTTTCCCTCTTGTAATTTTTCTTAGGTACCATTCCTCTATTATATCAGTAGTAATTTATCAATATTAATGATAAAAATAATTGAAAATGTTGAGTCAGTCGATAAACTAGTACAAGCACACATTCTGTTATAAAATTCATACAATAGATTATAGATCATAGATTATAAAACTAAAACTAATAGTGAATAAATGATCGCGTTATATTCACAAATTGTTCGCATATATACTCGTTAAGTATTAATAAATATATTTAAGTATATATAATAATTAAAAATTGTGTTCATATACCTCAAATGAGAAGGCCTAGCAAGAATATTAATCCAATATTTAAAACAATGATTTAAATTAATCTTTTAGAAGCAAATGCGATCAGAGTAAAAAAATTGAAACTTGTTTAGTCAGAAACTTTTTATGTTATGTGATAGTGTGTGAGCAACATTCTGATGCTCTGTAATAGACAGTTGAAAGTGGGGATGAAATTGGGAGGGGAATAGAGATAAAGATAGGAATAATGGAAGTAAGAAAGGAAGAAAAAAGATTAAAAAGGGGAAGGAGATTGCAAGATCTGTAGATAAGAATTAGGAAATGATTCCGTATCATTTTGTTTGTTCAATCCTAATTTTTGTTTTTTTATACGAACCATTTCGGAAATTAATCTTTTATTGTAAGACGGTTCTTTGTTTAAAATCTTTATGTCTTTCCAATTGCAATTATTGTTGTAATTGATACGATGGTCAGTAATCACTGGAGAACCAGTTCTTTTCTTAATGTCCGAAATGTGTTCATTTAATCTTTTTAATTTTCTTTTGGTTTATCCTACATAACTAGCTTCACAGTCTTCACAAGAAATTTTGTAGATTTGTGATGTTATATTGATTAACCAAATGATCTAGTATGCTCTTTTGCTATGGACAGGGACACTTACATGACGAAAATGACCACATTATTAGGTGACTTAGACACGTATGTTCCTGTTAAGAAAGATCCTACCAAGAAACTTACGACATCGTTAAGGTCTATGCTCACCACATGGAAAACGAAGGGTTATATCAATGACTCAAAGTATAAATCGTTATACGAGGTCTGGCTATTAAATAACGAGACTGCGCGCGCAGAAGGCGTCCTAGAGGGGTAGGGTGGAAAACGAATGCAGCGTTGGATAGCTGGAAGTGTCTACTATTCCAGTACGAAAACACGTTTTTGTCGCAGTAGTAGTATTTTTTCTATAGAGGTAAGAAACAAATTTGTTTTTTTCTCGTGCCGATAACAATGTGTGACGAAAAACACGAGCAACGGATCAATGTGAAATTTCTCGTTAAATTAAAAAAAACTCCGACTGAGTGCTATAAGTTGTTGAAAGAGGCCTATGGTGAGAATTCTCCTGCATCGCCAAGAATGAAAAAAGCAAGGATGTCGAAATCAAAATTTAAAGCCATGCTAATCGTTTTTTTCGACATCAACGGCATCGTGATGACTGAATGGGTTCCAGAGAGTCAAACTGTAAACCAAACTTACTATTTGACAGTTTTGGCAACACTGCGAGAGCAAGTTCGTAAGAAACGGCCGGAGTTGTGGAAAAACAAGTCGTGGATCTTGCACCAGGACAACGCACCTGCCCATAACGCGCTGTTTGTGAAGCGTTATTTAGCCGCTAGAGGCACTCCAGTGCTCGAACACGCGCCGTACTCGCCTGATTTAGCACCCTGTGACTTTTTCCTGTTTCCGAAGATCAAGTCTGCCTTGAGGAACCCGGTTCGAGTCGATGGAAAAGGTGAAGCGAAAATTGGCGGAGCTCCTAAATGCTTTTACAAAAGAAGACTTCCAGCATTGCTTTGACCAATGGAAAAAACGAATGGAACGGTGTGTGGCGAGGGAAGGGGAATACATTGAAGGGGAGCATTCAATTGTAGAATAATTTTTAAAATAAAATTCTTTTTTATAAGCAGTCTCGTTATTTAATAGCCAGACCTCGTATTGTAGCGACGGATCACTTCCGAGAGTCTATGGACTGCCGAAGATCCACAAATCTGGTTGTCCTTTTATAATAGAATCATCGTTTCATCGATAGGCAGTCCGCTATATTCATTGGCTACATACTTACATAACATATTATTCAATCCCAAAGCGGATAGTTAGATCAAAAATAGTTTTCAATTAGTCGAAAAATTAAAAAGATTACGGCCCACAGGTGATCATAAGTTAATTTCACTAGATGTGACATCACTTTTTACTAATGTTCCAATGGATATAGAGGTCGATTGTGTGAATGAGCAATGGAATTTTATTTCCAAGGATTGCTCTCTGTCTAAGAACGAGTTATTGGGAGCGATACGGTTTGTCTTAGATTCCACTTTTTTCTCTTTTGACAATAAAATTTATAAACAAAGCTTCGGTATTCCCATGAGCTCTTCTTTATCACCTATAATTGCGGACCTAGTAATGAGGAGATTAGAGACGGTGTCCTTGAGATCGTTAAATCTGGATATCTTATTTTATTATAGATATGTTGATAACATATATATATGCACCGCGGTGTTGCCCTCTAAAATCGACATTTTACTACAACAATTCAATTCGTTTCATCCTCGTCTCCAATTTAGCACAGAGGTGGGGGGGGGGGGGGGGGGGAGAGATAAAATTAATTTTCTTGACATCACCATATTTATCCATAGGAATCGCTTTATTTTCGATTGGTGCCGTAAGCCTTTTCAGGTAGATTTTTAAATTTTAACTCGAATCACTCAATTACACAGAAAAAAGGTACAATTTTTTCGCTTGTTGATAGAGCTTTCTTACTTTCTGACTTTAGGTTTTATTCTAAAAATTTGACTTTTCTAATTAACATTTTACTTGACAATGATTATCCACTGACTTTCATTTTTGACACTGTTAATCAACGCATAAAAAATTTAATTAAAAATAGACACTCGATACATAAAGATTTGGTTGACAATGTCTATACGAAAGAATCAGCTTCTTGGCTTACGGTACCATTCATTCCTTTTCACACAAAAAAGTTTAAGCGATTTAATAAAAACGACATCAGGGTTTCTTTCCATAGTCCTAATAAAATACGTAAATAGTACATACATCTAAGAGGAATGTGGTCTATAAGATATCGTGCAATAATTGTGATATTATGTTGGACAGACGAGCAGACAACTCTCTCTAAAAACCAGAGTTACTGAATACCGTAATCATATTAAACATAAAATTTCTGTCCGTTCAGTCATAATGGTGCACAGGCTGCAATATGACCATGATTTCCAATGGGACAAAGTCAGAATTCTAGATGAAGAGAAAACGTTTAATTTCCGAGAGGCTTAACATTAAAAAGCAGGATAACAGCTTAAATTTACAAACCGACACGGAAGGTCTTCATAAGGCATATATGCCTATTGTAAATAGAGTTTGACTTTGCCGACGGTCCGTCTCTTCTCTCAGTCTGCGGTGATCTGTATCAGCGAGCGTACACTTTAAGCGATACACAATGTCCCTCTTTTACTTCTGCGTTTCACTTGTTTTTGCGTATTACAATAGCCTTTTTTATACTTATATGGACACGCTTTTTTGCACAATTTATATATGTTTTTGGTGAGTTTTTATTTCTTACTAGATTTCCGTTATGTTAATTTCCGTTTTGTGTTTATTTTTTCATAAGAAGTCTTTTTATCTTTTTATCAACTAGAACTTTTCCAAGAGACATGATACACTTGCGATTGTGTAATCGTACGTGAATATTGTCGAGTTCTACATCAAGACTCACCCGAATTGTGCTTACGATGAATTTGCGAACTTTGTATTGCGGTTACTCTTTTTTTCGATATATTTATATTTATCTGAAGAGGGCTCAATCTTGTAGCCGAAACTTGTAACAAAATTTTTACTTATTTCTTATCTGTTATTATTTTTTATGTATCTTTTATTTTTATTATATACTTTCTTCGAATTTGTTTTTCTTTATTTGTATTTTCTTTTAATTAGATGACTATTTTTTAAAAACGAAATGTGCTGACTCTTACTTTGCCCTTTATTTATTGTTATTTATCTAGTATGTTCTTTCTTCTAGTTACAAGGCTTTTTAATGTATTTGGATGGAATATGCTAGCTTGCAATTACATTTATAAGCTATAGGCAAAAAACTTTCAGAGATAGATTTTATGTATGGAATTGTGAAAAATTTTTCCTTGATATGGATTTTATGTTTTGTAAATATTATTGTATGTATATGGTATTTTAATCTTTTTTCTATATTGGTGAAAAAATGAAGGAAAGAAGATAGCCACTATTTAAAAAGATATAGCATCAACCAAGTTCTTTCCATGAAAACGAGGATGAGACAATTTAATTATTTTGTCAACGAAACCGAAGATGACGTCTCTTTTATTGTTATTAATACTTATTTATTATTATTGAGTCATTATAATGTTATTTTTATTTAATATTTTTTATTTGAAGCGCTATACCTGGATGAAACTTCATCGGATAAAATTTAAGAAATAAACATTTTAAAGTAGATTTTTGAAGTTTTAAAATGAAAAAAATTGATATGATTTTTCAGGATGTTTGGAAAATAATGATAAATCTTTCGCATAGGGGTAGAATGGACTAAACTAAGGAGAAAAGTCCTCTACCATTTTGCAATTTTCGCAATTTTACAAAGTTAACAAGATATTAATTGCTAATATCAACTTCACAGAAAAACTGCAAGAGACGAAAATTGTTTATTTTCTTCTCATAGAACTCTACAAATTTTTTTAGAATTTTTAATCCATTTTTTACCAACATGAGAAAATACGATATTAAAAAATTCATACGCATTTCTTTTCTGATCCTTTCGAGACGTTTGTGAAAAAAATGCTGGTTTTTAATTTTTTTCCGATAAAATTCTACTCCTATTGAACTATTCTTGCTACTCGAGTTTATGACGGAGGAATACTCGTATATTATAATATAACGCGCTTGAATAATCGTAAACAAATAAATATCTCGTAAATTGTTGCGTTTTAACATGATTTATACTATTCTGGATTAATAGGAGGGGTACACTAGTATTACAATTTATTAAAATTGATATTTTATTTAGAATGCTTCCCGCTCCTTATTGATGCCTAGGGCCGCGCTGAGCGACCGAAAATATTTTCTCGGCAATTTCGCCCTAGGCATCAATAAGGAGGGGGGGGGGGCATTCTAAATAACATATAAATTTTAATAAATTGTAATAATAGTGTACCCCTCCTATTAATCCAGAATAGTATTATATAAATCATGTTAAAACGTACAGTTTACGGGATATTTAATTATTTACATGCGCGTTTTACAGTATACCTCTCCTTCGTAAACTCGAGTAGCAAAAATAGTTCAGTAGAAGTAGAATTTTACCGGAAAAAAATAAACCATCATTTCTTTTCACGAAAGTCTCAAAAGGCTATTAAAAAAAAAATGTGTATGTTTGAGACTCGAGACTTGTGAAGAAAATATGCAACAAAAAATCGAATAGTTGCAAAAAGCACATTTTTTACTTATAAAACGAAAGATGTTGATGAAAAAAAATCAATATAAAAAAAGGTATTCGAAATAACTATAAAATGAGACGTGGAACATTAATCAATTTATTAGTTCAGTAGAAAAAAAATAAAAAAATAAAAAACATCGAAAAAGGCCTTTTTTTCACTTGCTCTTTGTTCATTGAGATTTAAATGCAAAGTGCCCAAATGCGTGGGCTTGCCAAAGTTTATTCTGTATGCACATCTAATCTTACATCTCATTGTGTTATAGTTTGCGCGGAGCGTAATCGGGTCATTCTCCACCTTCATCATTATCGTCATCGGTGTCATTATTGTTATTGTTACCACGCACTACGTCAACGGTTTTAACCGCGTCGCGGTGCGGACGTTTTCGTAAAATCGCGCGTTTCAGAAATTCATTTATGTCTCGCACTTCGTACGAACCTCGGGAATTGTAATTTCTGCGTCATCTTTAGCAAAATAAAATGTTCGATTCATTCACGTCGGTATCGTGTGATAAGTCTCAAAAATCGCTAGACCGAGCTCGTAATCGCCGTCACTCAAATTTATGGCGGGAAAGTAGTTCGCCGCAAGGACGGTGCTCTTCCCGCTCAGCGTAAGCGACATGATGGAAAAAGCAACTAATACTCGGCGAGATTTCACAACATCTCGTCGAGCTTTTTAAATTCATACGCGTCTACCGTTTGTAGAAACCGCAGACGCATCTGTCCGCAGAAGCTCTGATCGTACGTCTGATAGAACGTGCGATTGTACTCTATCGTCGTAGCACCGTTCCCGAAATATCGCACCAGGCGGTTCCTTAGGCGGTCGAAGATTATCAAAGTATTTGACGCGGTTATTCCTCTTCGCGTACGCTACTCAGTGAGTATCAGGCCCCATCGCATCGTCCAAATTCATGATATCGCTTTCGTTTTGGCGCGCGCCGCTCGTCGAGTAACGCGTTACGCATGAAAACGCCTCTAAAGTATAGTATGCACATACGTCTCGCGAGTTCGTTTAATTGCACATTGGTAGTTGCGCCAGGCGGCATTTTTATCGTTTTGGCGTTTTTTTTTCTTTGCAGCTACACCCTACTTATATTTGTACTGGCCGAGATACAGTCCGCGTCCATATTTGTACGGAGCGAGATACAGTCTGTGGCCCTGATCCATCGTGCGATAGTGACGTTGCAGCTCTTCGAGCTGACATCGCGCGGCTTTGCTGTCGTTTACCGCTTTTGCCACGCTGGCCGCTCCGCCGAGCGCGCCCAACATTGGCAGAAACGGTAATGCACCGCCTCGTTTTGCCATTAGAAGTATTCGCTTTTTCGTAGCCTTTTTTCTCGTCGTCTTTTTCTTCTTCGGTTTCATGCCCATGCCGATCTTGGTCTTAACATAGCTTTCATCGCTGCCCAGACGGCAGTAGCGGCGATTCTCTCGCCCAGAGCCAAATCACTCGCGGTAATGCGTTTCCGCGCCTTCTCGGCTAATACCTTGTCTGCCGCGTGTCTATCGGTGAGATCGTTGCTGTGCGAATACGCCGCGTTCTCGGATTTATGCCTGCGTCACCTCTAGCTAATCGCTTCGTAAGTCGAGTGCCCGGGCCGCAAAACTGATAGCCCAGAATATGTAACTCGAAAGGAAACGCGTTTATCGCTTGATTCAACAAACTGCCGTCCGACGCTGGCATTCGCTACAGTCCTTTATCTTAGGTGCGGGATGTGTGTCCACTGCCACGGCTAATTGTAGTGCTTGTCGCAGCGACGATAGATTCGAATCTCCGAATCTGCCTTCACGTGTTTCGAAAGCTTGTCCCAGACGTGTTCGATGTAAACGCCGTACACGCGTAAGAGTACGACCTTCGGTATATATTACAACTGCTCGGTGCTCAGGTCTCAAATATCGGAAGAATGACACAGCGCGAGATATATTTTGCTACTGCGCGATTCGCGAGGTTCGCGCGTCTTTAAATAGTCGTTCGAGAGCGCCCAGCCCATAGTGTGAGCATTAAATTCATGCCGCTGACGATACGCGTCACGAACTGCGACGAGAAATCGCGAATGATGGGGGGTAGCGCGGAGAAGCGCAAGCACGGCGAAATGCTGCCGAGTACTATACGCGCGATCATTTGCCTGTCGAATTGCGGTAAAACCAACGTTCTCATAATTATTCGAAAGCCCGAACGGTGTACGTTTCGAAAACGTGTACGTTTTCTATTCGAAATCGTTGCAACAACCAAAATATCTCGATATTTCGAAAATTTGTTTACGTCTATCGATGAAATCGGTTATTTTACGTTCTCCAACAGCAACGTCGTTTCACCGAGTGAGGCGCGCCTAAATTCTATTATCTTTGATGACGTGGCATGCGACAAGCACGATGCTGTGAGAGAATACTTTTCGATGGGTCATCACGCGAATGTCGACTGTTTTTATCTCTGACAGACGTACGCGAGCATACCTAAACATCTGTTACGCGACAACACGAACCTTCTGATCCTTTTTAAACAGGACCATACTAACTTGAAACACGTTTACATCATGTGAATACCGACATGTTGTACGAATTTTGCGCGTTGCGCCGCAATTGTTGGCAACAAAAATATGATTGATTATATGTACTAGAATGATCCCAATAAGCTGGTGAATTATCTATGATTGTTCAACGCTTCGCACCGAGCAGGCAACAACGCTCATGACAACGAGATGCTGTCGATCATCGAGGATGCCTTCGCGAAGCCAGTCTTATTATAAATTAAATCGCGTATTCATAAAATGTGTTAGTCGAGTGACACCGGCGAGAAAAAATACATTATTTTTCTTGTACTCTGTGTATTACACGTCGACTCATGAAAAGGAAATCTGATGAAAAGAGAGAAAAAATTAGCTCCGAGAGACGTCGGCTCGTCGAGGAATTGCACGCTTCGGCGAGAAGAAATTTTCTGCGAAGGTGCATCATAGTTCGGGGATACGACGATCTATGGCAGACTGATATCGTTGAGATGCGCCCGTACTCGGGCTTCAACAGAGGCCACCACTACATACTCACTGTCATCGATGTGTTGAGCAAGTACGCGTGGACCGTACCGCTCAAGAGCAAAGGTGGAAGCGAGACGGCTAACGCTATCGCTGAGATCATTCGAGAGAGTGGAAGATGTCCGAAAAATTTACAAACGGATATGGGGAAAGAATTTTACAACGCTGATGAACAGAAAATCTTGAAAAAACACAACGTTAATCACTATTCCACGTATTTGACGTTAAAAGTGTCAGTGGTCGAGCGGATCAATCACACGCTCAAAAACGACATGTGGAAGATGTTTATACTCAACGACAATTATAAGTGGGTCGACGAGCTGCTGCATCTCATGTTAGATTACAACGCGCGCAAGCATCGCACCATCGGCATGTGACCTACCGACGTAACTTCCATGATCACCGAAAGACTCTTGGGCACAGTGTACAGCGCGATAAAGATACGCGGATCCTGCAAAATTTAAAGTAGGCGATTCGGTACGCGTGAGCAAGTACAAGACGATTTTTGAGAAGGGTTATACACCTAATTTGAGGTGTTTAAGATCGAGGTGTTTACGATCGTTAAGGTGTAGCGTACTAATTCCGTAACCTATCTATTTGAGGATTATCGTGGAAAATTTGTCGCTGGAGCATTCTATGAGTACGAGTTGCATCGCACTACTCATCCGGACGTGTATCTCGTAGAGAAAGTGTTGCGCAGGAAGAGGAACAAGGTGTACATCAAATGGCTGAGATTCGATGAATCGTACAATTCATGGATACATAAAAACAATGTTATTTGATAAAATTTTAATTGATATATTTTGTATAACAAACTAACAATATAAGTATATAAAGTGTAAAATATATTTTTTATTATCCTTTCCATTTTTTCGTTTTAGAGTATACAGATATAAAATACGTACATAAATGTATGATAATTGAAATGAAAAATAATAGTAATACATAATAAATAGCACTACATAAAACATAATAATACCTTATACAAACGTACTTATATAAACGTAAAAACATGCATGATGTGTAAATTATAATGATAATAATACATAATAGTAACACGTATGTACATTGTATGAAAATATTAAAAAATGTAGAAAGACATACACGAAGTACAAATTAAGATGATACATAAAGCATAATAATAGTTGTTTTGTGACGGGTGGCTGGTGTCACCTTGTACGGAAGGTTCAATTCTCTTTGTTGTAATGTTAGATTTATTATAGATACGAATAACGATTTCGAAGCGGGCGGTAGGCGATGCTCGTAACAATAGTAGCGATGATGGATTTCGTTCGGTAGATGCGTGTACAGCTATTTTACGCTTGGTACGACTTGGAGTGATTTCTCACAACCGTTCGACAGAATGCGAGCAATAACAAACTGGCAAATTTCGGCGGAAACTCTGGTTATTTTCACGCACTTAATGTTCTCACGTATACCGGTCACGGTAAGTGACAGAACACTGATAATACGCGACAATAATTTGGTAGGTTCGCACTTAATTCGAGAAGATGCGTTGAGAATGAGTATTGATTGTATGTGATCTTTATCGATCGGAATCGGGCAGCGAACTGAATATTCGCACGCGGAACGTGTGCTCGAGGGTCCGCTTTTCGAGAGTTGCGCACGGGGAGGTCGCGTGCCGTCTTGAGACAAACAGCGTGATTCTAACGATAATTCCGGAACAATAGTAATATGTTATAATACATATACGCTATATGAAAATATAAAAAATGTAAAAACATAATAGTAATATAAATGTTGATAAATAAATAAATAAATAAATATATTGTATATATATATATATTACAAAGGTATTCGCCAATGCCCCCACCATAATGTCTCCGTCGAGTCCAATATCATTTGTCGTCGTACGGATTCAGAGCAATTTTCGATTCGGATATCGTGTATACCTCGTGCAGTTTAGATCGTATACATGATTGACGACGAGTCATTTCGATCTATTCGTTATAATCGTCAAACGTTATCGTTCGCGCTACGACGTTACTCTTTATACCTTTCGCCTTTTTAGTGTTCTTCTTGCCGTCCACCGCGTACAACTTCGCTCTGAGACCAACGATTCGGCCATTATCGCACTATTATTTTCGTCCTTCATCAGACCGGGTACTTTTTTATTTGCGAGAGGCATACCGTACGTCAGATAATCGCTCGCGAATCTAGCGATATCGCGTTTCATAGTCTCGTAAACGTTCTCGCACTCGATGCAGTATGTAAGACTGTCTGTGTCGGTGTATATAATTTTACATTTGTTGCGAAACAGTGGTAAACATCGAATACCGCGTTGTTCATTAGTTTATACAAATTTTTCTCGAAATCGTTTTTTCGCGCGCATTCTGAAATTTGTATTAAATTCAATGTAATCGCGAAGCCATGGAGATTACGCGAATTGTATTACCCGATGGATCTTTGTTACACGAAGACCGTGACGAGTACATTGTTGCAGATTGCGGTAGTGAATGACGTAACGCTGTTTATCGTATAGCGTCGCTAGAAGTTTATGTTCACGCTTGCCGGGCGGCTTGTCGCGCATCGGACAGAACGGCAAGTCAGTGTGTTGGTCATATATAGTAGATGCTGCACATACTCGAAATCGACTTCGAGAATGTAACCGGTGGGCGAATCCAGAGCGATCGCGCTCACGTCAAAGTTCGCAGCGTCTTCGACCCATCGAAATTTGGCAATGGTTGACACATCGTCCACCCGCATAAATTGTTAATACATGAAGTACGATGACGGTTCTGACGGATCATACGAATGCATATACTTGTTATTAATCTGTGCGTATCTGCCTGAACATTAACTGAGGCCACCGCGTATACCACGCTCGATAAACACGATCATATCAATATCAGTAAGCAACTCAAACTTTACGCGCGTATGTTTTAACATCGCATCCCACGTGAAACCAAACAAAATGTAATAATGTGCTGGATCGAGATCGTAATTCGCGACACAACTTTCGCGGAAATTTTCGAAAATGTCGGCCAATAACAAGACATCAGTTTTCAAGTACAGATCACTGTACTCCCCGAGTGTTCGGATGGAAAATCGCTTTTATACGTTTGCGGCGTGAGCGTAATTGCTCTCGGATATCGCTCGTTAATGAACTGTAAAATGATTCGCGCGGTGGTAAGCGCATGTCCTGCAATTTTTCGACACAGTACAATGTACTCGTACGGAAAGACACCTTTACGAGTCAGTAATTCAAATTCATTATCCGATAGTGTTGAAAAGTTTGAACGTATAATTTTTAATTTGTCTTTATCGAGATATGACGCTAATTTATCGAGGCTTGTACTGAGAAATTTGAAAGAATAAAACGTAATTTTACACAATTTTTCTGAAAATTATCTTCATTTTTGTCTTTAGTGCTATCGACATGTTTTGTAAAGAAAATATATTTTTCTTTGGTTATCGGTAACACATCTACATGTCCATCGTACGCAATAACAATTTCTTTAATTATAAAGTGCGCGTCGTAGCCCGATAAATTATAAAAAACGGTCGGGATATATAATGAATTTTTATAATTTAAATTACAGTTTGAATGCGCTGAACCACGGTATCCACCGGTGAGATGACAATGATCGCGTACCTGCGTCCGACGCGAATGGTTTCTCACAAATGTGACAACGCGTCGCGGTACGATATGCATTGTTTTTTCGACAACATTTTCATGAGCACGTTGGCGGATACAATATTTTTCACGCGATGAGCCAAATCGTTGAGTTGTCGCGCGAACCATGCTATATAGTCTTCAAATTTGCGACAAAAGTGACACGATGATAACGCGTCATCGTACGAGCAACGCACGTAGTAGCCTATGCTGAATACCTCATGCTGTTGATACACGTACGACGATGCATATTCTTTGTCGGGTCCCGTCTTCCGTAAAACGCACTCCAAGTCGGCGTAGACGATGAATGGGACGCGCTCCTTATTGCAATGGTTCCCAAATTTGAGCCACTTATCGTCCACGCTCGGCAGTCGGATAGCGCAGTCATTCATTTTCCCACAGTCCATTGCGTGCGACTGCAATTTTTCGTTCGTACTGAAGTAATGTAAACATCTGAAAAAAACAAAAAATTATAATTATTACCATTATTTTATTAGTAAGACGGAAAATTATAATAATTCTTTCATATGTACTTATCGATCGCAGAAAAGTTTCTTGTTTTTTTCCCCACTAATCTGCAAGCTTACGAGACGCGACAAGTTCTTGATCCACGCAAAGTGTCTAATGTTGTCGTCACGTGGATCTTGTAGGTACAGAAGATTGACATGTTTGTTTCTCTTATCACTGGTGAGCCGTAGAGGAAGGACTTATTTATTTTCGATATCGTACACGTTGATCGACACCGCATTCAACCGTTTGAATTTAGAAATGTCTTTTAAAGTCATTGGAAATTCGATACCTGCGAGACCTTCAACACTGTCGTATAATGATACAATGACTCTCGCTCCATATACTTTTCAGCCGGCGACTACTGACCACGCGAAGCACGCATTGTCCGTTGTACACACACTGATCACCGCTCGTTTCGTCACTATTTCCCGCGGCACTTTGATATGGCATCCGGCGCTCATGGGGTTTAATTTGATCACATTGATAGTCAAATTCAATATACATAATAATGGCCGCTGTCGCATTTCTGGAACTCTTCGAGTGATGTCAATGTGGGCTCGATGACATGCTACTCGTACCACTCGTGCACATCGGTGTATCGATATATCTCAATGTTCTTTGTAATTATGCTCTTATTAGCACGTTTATCCTTCATCGCAAACTTGCCATTGAACGCAGTGTTCACTTTTATACTACCGTGTCTTTCTACAGCGTCCCACACTCGAGTACTATTTCTCTTGCGTCTTCCAAAAACCATTGCAGCTCAATGTAATCCATGTTGACCACAGTGTCCGTCAATATACGGCTTTCAAACGCGGCGTCGATCTTTCGCCAAATGAGATCTTTCATCGCGACTCGTGTACCCGCCACCAACATGCACGAAACTTTGCTTTAATTGTGTCTTTGCACCTGCGAGTCGCGCGATCCTCGCTACCACGGATTATTTGTGTCCAACGGCGAGGCACGGACGCTTAGTACGACAAAGTTCTTCGAGCCACTCTATGCACTCGTCGTATCGTTGCAACCACGCGAAACACTCCACCAGAGTAGCAACCTAGCCGTACTGCTCCAACAGTTCACGTTCCACTCGCTCATGATTTTTTTTTACAGTCTTTAGATCACGTCACACTCTTCCACAGAGCACTTGTACGTGACTCGTTTACACTCGTCAGCACCGCGACATATCTAGAATGTCATAACGTTCTAACACCTTTTTATTATGTTTGTTTACTAAAATGCACTGTTCACACTCAAAGCATTAATCGTCGAAAAACAGTTTTAGTACAAGATCGTGATCACGAAACTCCATTCATATATTATCAATAATTAGCAGTTCGACGCACTTTTCACTACCCGCGGGAATCTTAATGCATATGCACCAACCTTGGCTCTTATTTGCGATTTTCTTCGCCTAATAATAAACGTTCTTTATTGACATTTCCACCAATGTCTTTTTTTATATTCATCGTCCTCGTAACATTTGTCTCGTAACCGTGGGTACACTTTCTGTCGCGCGAGTAAAGACCAGTCAGAAACGGGCTCTCTGATAACTTTTCCATGTTTCTCACCATGTATATCTAATTCTCGATCGCGTAGGAATTGCACTGGCGATATTCGTACACCTATGTCTCTTTTTTGCGGATTACCAAGAACATACAACACTTCATCTAAATACGTACAGTCTTCCCACATATTTTCCAATAGCGTCTTGCTCACAATACTATTCATAATAGTTTTTCAATATGCGCAGAGTGGGCACATGCTGCATTGGAATACAATGTACATCGGCTCTCCGCAATCCGAGCACGATCACCTACTGTCTAGTGTATAGAAAGAACAGTCTTTGTGCTTCCTGACGAGATACATTCCTTTATCACTAATATTCCGCAAATAAATCATACATGTTGTACATAAAGCTAAGGTATCATCATACGTTGTATAATAACAGAAGATTATGCAGTGCTTAGTACGACGTTCGGATTTCCGAAGGCTGCACAAATTCCTCTGCGTGATCCATATTGCCGACGCTCAACCCAATAAGACATTCAGTATCGTTAGATTGTACTTTTTCGTTGGACGACTCTTGGTCCATTATATCCTCTATTATTAAATTCTACTTCCATTGCTTCAAATAACTTGTCTGTATTCACACCAACCATGTCCTCAATGTCTGCACAATAGTCAGCCATACTTTTTTCCATTATTCTTATTGCGACCGATTCGTTCATCTTCCAGAACACCAACTGCGGAACTGAGCGCTTATAACCCATATATATTTCATTTGTGACTTCTTTGTCTCTTTGCCTATTGAATCACACTTTCTTTAGAAGTAGATAAGGCAGCATCGCGAGCGGTTCTAATTTATATTTTTCTCACCTCATTGATATGTTTATATAAACAGCATCAACGCTTCTCTTAACGCGTCGCTACATTCATCGATCTCTCTCCCCAGAAAAAATCGTTATCGACACTTCTTTAAAGAAATTTAAGGTGAGAACGCAGTGTGATTTCATACTTTTCACTAGAGTATCACTTTCATTTTACTATAGAAGAGTTATGTTTTGTTTAGCAGCCGAACATCGGCGCTTCTCTTAACGCGTCGCGATGTGTCACCGATCTGATAGTGTATGTAAACAGTGTATATATAGTTTTTCTTTATTCAATCGTGATTACATATGACACTTTGATTTCGAACGATAAGACATGGATCGAGTAAAAGAATATATACGTCGAAAATCGATCGAGCGCGTACCGTCCCTTGTCCGCCAAGTCCATCACCATCGAGGGAAAAAGCGAGATATTGGGAATGTCCAGGTGTAAAAGCATCAAAATCGCAAACATGTTCCTCATCATCAATGTTGTCAATACCATCGAAATATAAGCCATAAGGTATCGCGTGTAGAGTGACTAGTGCCATTTTATTCTCTGCTGAAAAAACGAATAGTGGTCAAATAATTTTTGTTCTCTTTTCCCAGAAAGTGCTAACGATGTTCAAGCTATCGATCGCATTCAAACGCTGTCGATCGCGGAAAAAAAATGTAATAAAAAATGAAAAAAATCAGTGTAATAAGACGTGAATAAAAAATTTTCGTTCATCATTTTATATATACTCGTATATACGAGGGGGGACCCAAAAAAAACGGGAATTTCGTCGTAACTTCTTTATTTCTCAATATTTTAACACCAAATTTTAATCACCTTCAAAGTATTCGCCATTGACCACAACGCACTTCTCCAAACGATTCTTCCATTGTTCAAAACAGTTTTTAAATTCACTCATCGGGATGTCCTTTAAGCCTTCCAGCGATTTTTGTTTCACCTCCTCCACAGTGGCAAAACGCTTTCCTTTCATATTCCTTTTGAATTTGGGGAACAAAAAGAATTGGTGTCATGGCGTTTTTGGTCAAAAATTGCTTCACGGAAAGGGCGGTGTGAGCCGGCGCGTTGTCATGATGGAAGAACCAGTCGCCTGTGCGCCAAAGATCTGCCCTTTTCTTCCGGATACTCTCCCTCAATCTTTTCAAAACCTCCAAGTAGAACTTCTGGTTGACAGTTTGACCCGGGGGAACGAACTCCGTGTGCACAACACCTCTGCAATCGAAGAAACAACAAGAAACAAAATTTCACAGCCGCGTGTTGTTCTCGACAATCTGCCATTACGTTTTCGCCGAAATGTAAAAAGTTGTTTTACTAAAAAAAATCTCACAGGCGAACCGATGCACTCACAGCGACACAACTTCGCACACTGACGCAGGTGGCGTGACACTAACGGACATGTGGTCAAACAATAGGTTCCCCCACTCTCCCTCCCCACCACAGCGTAATTCCCGAAACTTATGGGTCCCCCCTCGTACGTGTTACTGAAAACGCAGAGAAGGCGAGGAATGCGAAGGGAGAAAATAATGGGGAGGACGTTCCGATATTCTGTTTTTAGCGCAAGGCGCATGATTGAGAGAGAAAGTGTAATTGAACGTGACGTTAGCTCGCGATATCCTTTCGCTGTATCACACATTTGTTACTAGTATGAGTAAGATACCCCGATGTCTCTCGCTCACCAATATTCATAATAATACTTTTATTATGCATAAAAATTTTTAATACTGCAAAAAGTTTCTGTGCATAATTACAACATTACGTGTAATTTTGAGACTCATTGTAATAGCATTGCATGTGTTTATAAATTTGCAGTATGCAAATAAAATTAATATTTTGTATCGCAAGATTGCAAAATTAAATTTATAGTTAAATATAAAAATATATAATAAAATAAATTTTAAAAAATTTGAATTTATAAAAAATATGTATACATTATTTTTATGGTTTAAATTATATTGTATATGCTGCATTAAATATTAGATAAAAAAATCTATATTAAAAAATATATTTCTTTGAAAATTTATTTTTTCCTTAATTTCTTCATCATTCCATTTTCATATATCTTCGTGATATTAAATTACTTAGTAAGAAAGCGCGACTGAGAGAGAGAGAGAGAGAGAGAGAGAGAGAGAGAGAGAGAGAGAGAGAGAGACTTATACCATTATATACTATATATTATAGGTGGCTATGGGATGGGTGTGGAGTTATGGGGAGAGAAAGTTCAAGGGGGACGTAAGATGGAGACTGAAGCTGTTTGACAGTATTGTGAAAGGAATACTTTTGTATGGAGTGGAGATATGGGGTTATAAGGAATGGAAAGAAATAGAGGCTTTACAAGAAAAATATTTGAGATGGATACTAGGGGTGAAGAGATGTACTCCTGGATATATAGTTAGGGAGGAATTGAAAAGGAACAAAATGAGGGTGGAAACGGGGTGGAGAGCGGGAAAGTTTGAAGAGCGAATACAGAAAGGAGAAGGAGGAGAGATAGGGAGAGAAAGTATAGTAGAACGGAGGAAAGAGGAAAGAGAAAAACGAAAGGAAGAATGGACAAGGGAAAGCCTAGAGAGAAGGGAGTACTTATGGAGAGGGGGGGTAAGTGAGGAAGCGCTTAATGAATGGGGAGAGGGAAAATGGGAGCGATTACGAGAAAGAGATATAGAAGTAGATATGCAGCAGAGAGGAGAAGAGGTGAGAACTTCAAGGTCGTGTAAAAATTACAGAAATGTAATAGGAATACCGGAATACATCAGAAAGAGTAAAAAGAGAGAGGGAAAGAAGATGCAGATGATTGCGAGATGGAGATGTGGTAACGAAGAAAGAGGAAATATGTTTTGGATGAATGAAGAAGAGAGAAAATGTAGAGT
>NW_017305557.1:0-19661 GCF_001594115.1 Trachymyrmex septentrionalis | reverse complement strand
ATATATATATAGAGAGAGAGAGAGAGAGAGAGAGAGAGAGAGAGAGAGTGAGACCGACATGAGTGAGTGAGAGACATAAAATGTAAATGAGTATGAATTTGTAGATTTGTGTATGCGTATAGGTAGATGAGGTAAATGTTTAATGTAAAGTAAGCAAGAAATGTATATGTATATTTAAGATGTATTGTATATAATGGAAGTCCGTGTAATCACGTTGGTGAGTACGTAATAAATAAACTACTACTATTACTACTACTACTATATATTATAAAATATTATTAAAATTGTGCTCGTATTATCTATTGTATTATTCTATTGTAAAATCGCATCATAAAAGCCCGTAAAATAAATACCATATCTTTTTAATAAAATCGCGTGCGATAGAATATATACCAACAATTTGTGACTATACTATACGTCAAAATTGTATTAACAATAAATGTGATGCATTAAATGATTGCGTAAAGTTTATAATGAAACTTCAATCATGGAGTGTGAATTAGTAATGTGCGCTTCAGATGAAATTGTATATACTGTGTTACATTTAAAATAAGAAATAAATTAATGTTTTATAAAAAAAATGTATAATATGATACTTAAATATATTACTGAATTACTTTCAGTCTCTTTTTTCTTTGCCTCTATTCAGCGGTTTAGAATTATATACAAACTAGTATGATAAGAAGGCGCGCAATTTTTCCTTAAATAAGTCAATTAAATTATTAAAATAAAAATTGAATAATAAGAAATTATAATTCTAATCTCTATTCCTTTCTGGTTTCCTCTACAATTCTAAAATATTTTTTTCGCTCCTTTCTATCATCTGCTTGTAACTCTCACGTAACTTTGAAACCTGCACATTTCTGTTTTTCCTTACCGCGAGTGGAAAAGAATCTTCTTTCTCTATAGTTATTTAGAATTAATTAATAATAAGATGTTTAGTAGTATAACGTAGTACAATAAATGTTTGATAGCTCAATAATAGTTTATGATATTGTAGTTTGATAATTAGGAACACTCAGCTATTTGTATTACATTACTAAAAATATTATTATAATTAGTTGCTAAATTTAAATCATTGCTGTCATATCATTAAAAAATTGTAAAATTAATTTAACAGATAGAAGGAGTCTTCATATAAAAATTAAATAACAATAAATAAAGGGCGAAGCTTCGCGCTCGTATCAAAATCAACTCGTGAGCGTTGATCACTATGCGTTTGTGATCTTCGCAGAATCCCAACAGTACATAGAGCGGTACATAGAAATTAACATATCCGGTCGCAATAGTCTGCGCTTCTCGGCCAGTATTCCGCATAATCACACTTCTGTCGGACGATACAGTTAGTTTTTGAGCGTGCTAGTTTTACCTATGTTTCTGTTACGGTCAATCTCCACACCGTTGAGTTCGTATCGAATCTTATCGAATATGAACGCGACACAATTATTTCCCAATGCTGCGTTAGCACCATTGATCACTCTGTTCTTCGTCAATTTTCCCTCGACGTATAGAAAGCTTTCGTACGATAGTGTATACAGATCCTATTGCTGTATGGGTATTCTTATCTCATCGCTGTACTCGATGTTGTGTTGGCGAATGGGTTGTACGTATGAGCCTCAATCTTGACGATGTGATCATCGAAGATCGCATCATCCTTAATGTTTAGGATATCAGTCATTTTAAATGTTACGCACCGCAAATCCCAAAGACTTTAAAAATTTAACGTTCGATGCGTTGAACTTTTTTCTGATGTAGCTGGATAAGCAAATGTTATCGAGCTGTGATGTCACCTTGTAAAGTATGCGAGTAATAAATAGGAATGTTTGACGCAAAACAAATTCTCTCCACGCCTCCCCTAGCGTCAAAATAAATCCCTTTCATGCCTTTTCCTCCACCATGGACGCGGCCTAGACGAGTCTGTCTGGAAGCATGGCGGACTTTGATTAGTCGATGGATGAAGGGATGGGGTAATAGGGTAATTAAATGATGCGTTCTTATTGGTTCGCTCTATAGCTGACAAAGATCTGATTGGCTTGCTCCATAATTTCCCACGATTGGAGAAGGGAGTGGAAGAAGACCTCCGACAAAATGGAGGGTGAAGTCCGAAAAAAAGGGAATAGGAAATTGGGACTGTAGCATTTTTTATTGTGAGAAGCAAGGCATGAACAGTGGACATGAATAACAGATAGTTTTATGAGAGTCATTTTTTGTTGCACGACCCTATGTCTCCGACGTCTTAGTGAAAGTATTTTTTTATAATAGAATTTATAATGGGATCTTTTACGAAAATTTTCAAAACTAGGAGACTTTTATTTTTACTTGGGAGAAAGGGGAGGTAAAACAGGAACGAACATGTTTGACTGACGCGACGTCTTTCATGTACTGATTCGAGCATTATATTAAAAAAAAGATCTTTCTAAATTTTAAGTATTTAATGTACATTATCTAAACCTGAAATACCAGAAAAAAAAACGTGTCTATTGTAAATGGTGGGCAAAACAAGTAAGAAATAGACGAAATTTACAAATCCAAATAGTTTATTTTTAAAAAGAAAGAGATATTACAAAATAAAATAGTTCTTTTAATTTTTTTTTAAAGGAGTTTTAAAAGATTTTTTTTATTGAACTTGACGGCATACAGCATGAGAATTTATAAATTTATGTTTACAATAAAAAAAAATTTTATGAAATAATTGTGCGATTAATCGATCATTGTGTTTATAATCAGAAGTAAACAGACTAAGAAACTGGTTAAGATTATAACCATTATAAAATGTAAAAACAATAAAATCAATAGGTTCTAAAAAAAATTCTAAAAAATAATAAATAAAATGCCAATTTGAGCCGACATTAGTTATTAGTGTGTATTTTATAATACCATTTATTCAAAGTGAATATTAAACGTATACGTTTCGACCTATGGTCAAGGTCCTCTTCAGTACAAAAGATATATTAACAAAATTAAATGATGGTAGCGCATACAAATATAAACTAATAACATAAAAAGAAGGGAAAACACGTGGTGGTGATGTCCGAGTTAATCTTGGTCATTTAATTACTAACGTACGAGATGCGCTGTACGAGACACGGCGTGTATCGTGAATGTGTGTATCGTGAATTAACTTCGACTTTCGTAAGAGGATATATAGCGGTAGTTTTATTCAGCGTGTACAAGTAGCACACCCGAACTTATTTTTGCTTTTCTTACGAGTAAACTGGCATGCGTTTTGGTATCGTTTTACTCTTTATAAGGCAAAACGAATTTTTCGAACGTACGAGTTTTATTCCACTCCGTTAGTTAAAAATTTATATATTATTTACTTGATTGAAAACGTCGCAGTGAAAGTGGCCTATAAGATCAAGTGCGCGATTTCCCTGAATGTATTGCGCGCGTCTCATGAGCGCCGTACTTAAGGTCGATGAGTCTAACGTGTCGTTCATGTAACCACCCATGGGACCGGATATCCGCGTCCCCTAAGCAGGAGGATAGATGGGAAGTTTTTGCGAGTGAAGCATAATTTAATAACGCTTCGATGTATGCACGATAAGCGTGCATATGTGTTGTTTGGTGCCGATACGTGCTTTTGATTGAAATATACGTCGATTTGGTTGAATATGAAATGCAGTAAATGACATAGGTAAGGTTTGCCGACTCTTGCCCGCTGTTGAATATTAGACCGACGTTAGTAATATTATGGCAAACTGACTATCACTAATCGTACACGGTGCGACATCGGCCTAGGCTAATAACAACTTTAGACCATTATCGGGCCAACGTTGGGTCAACGTTGGCAGTATGTCAATTGGTTGTCATGCTAATCACGGCGAGACGTTGGCCCAGGCTAAGTCAGCCGACTCTTATCTAAAGATAACTTTAGGCCACTATCGGGCCAACGTTGGGCCAACGTTTTTTTTTTTGCAAAAGGAGGAGAAAAATATTCACAAAGCTCATCCGGGATACTTCCAAAGAAAGAACCTAATGATGGGAAGATGCCCAGAGCCCGGATGTACGAGATTCAATGGGTCCGCGTCCTCTCCATATGGAAGAACAGCAGACGTCATCGTCTACCTCGCTAAAAAAACTCCCTCTATAAAGCAGCACTACTTCAAGACTAATTGAGTGCATCCCGAAACCGCCTACATGGCATTTCATCAGAGTACATCCACGGAACATAAGCCACGGAACATAAGCTCCCGTCATCCAATATCTGGTATACTCCACGAAGTGTACAAACGAATCTAACCTAAATATACGTCGCTATTTACACTATATACAAGTCTCACATCTCAGTTATCAGATTCCGAAGAGGCAGGGGCGAGAATCGATCACTATCTTTCTAAAGTCTGACGTTCTCCGCTCGCTCTTTCTTCCTCATCACGGCACACAGAAGTCTGCAAGGGCCATCCAGAACCGCGAAGAATCCAAAGCGGATCTAACAACGCTGTACGTTCTGTCAGGCGCGTCCAATCCTAGGACGTCGAAAAGCGCCACACACTGGTTCATCCAAGAGGGACAGAACAACAGCATGTGGACAGTCGTATCAACCGCTCCTCCATAATGGACGCACATCGGCAAACTGGCATGTCGTATCTCGTACAGGTAGACCCCAAAACGCCCATGATCCGTGATGACCTGGTTTATGCGGTAAGTGAGACTCTGCGTATACGAGCCATCCAATCGCCAATGCGATAGACCAGGGCTTCCTTGACAGTCCCTCCACCTCTCTACGGAGTGGCGGAACTCCACTTCTCGGTATAGGAATAAGGTCCCGGGCCCCTGGCAGAATGGATTCATCCCTCCGGATGATCTCCCTCCCGTGTAGGTATGCCCATCTCAGGCGAACTACCACGAACCTAAACGAAACTGACCTTGCCAAGATGGCCGCAGCCTCGTGGGAGACGGTAGGCCTTTATCACCCTGAGTGATAGCTAGAGCCGCTCCATCGCACAACACAGGTGCCAATTCCCGGCCACGGTTTGCGCCCAAATCGGTGCCCCATAAAGGACTACCGACATGACCACTGAGGCGTGGATCCGACGCCTGTCCTCCTCGATCAATATTAACAATAAGTCTGCCAATAATGGCGGCCATCCTCCAGGCCTTAGGAAGAAGGAGGCGAAAGTGCCTCGGAAAGTCCATCTCAAATCCAGAACTAATCCTAGGTATTTCAAGGTAGGTCCCCACTATCGTCCCTCTCTCCCCACTCGAAGGGACACCTCAGGGGCATCATCCACCATAAAGGCGACCACCTCCGTTTTGCCGAATGACATCGTGAGGCCTAGGTCCTCAATGGCCCAAACGACCACAGCCACCTCTAATTCCGCCCGCACTAGAGCCTCCTTAAACAAGGGACCTGTCACCATAATAAGGGTATCGTCGGTGTAGCATATGGTAGATCAGCTCCGGTAATCCCAGACATAAAAAGAGTCATATCCTATGTTACACAGGGTCAGTCCCAAGACCGAACCCTGCGGAACGCCACAAGTCATGGATGACTTCGTAAAAAAATCATCGCGATTAATATAACACAGCGATTTATTGAACAGGTAATCACCCAACATCCGCCTAAGAAACCCTGAGACTCCCTTGGATTCCAGGGCTAAGCGGATCAACGGCCACGGGAGGGAGTTGAAAGCATTGGCGATATCCAAAGACATCGCCAACACCATCCCTCCATTGCACGTCCACATTCATCCACCTTCTCAGATGCCAAATTGCGTCCACCGTCGAACGATTAGTCCGATGACCAAACTGGTTATTAGAAAAGCCACCGATGGAATACAAATGGATATGTAAACGACAGCACAAAATCCTTTCGAAAAGCTTGCCCATCTCACTCAGGTAAATAGGCCTGTACGAGGAAGGAACAAGATCGGGCTTATTCGGTTTCTTAAAGAGGACTAGCCTCGTGATCTTTCACTCGGAAGCCACTCTCCTCAAGAAGAACAGTAAAGGTGCTCCCACATGTCGGCGAGTAAGCACGTCGTTCCCATGATGACTCGCCCAACTATTCCATCTGGACCAGGCGCCCTCCCAGACGGGACTTTGACACAAGCCTCCAGAATCTCCGCGTTAGAAACCGCCAAGTTCTCCTCCCAGACGATGGGAATGTGTTCATTCTCACCGACCGGCAGCTGGGACAGAGGACCCGCATTATCTCCCTCACAGTACCCGTAGGAAGATCCTCCACTAATGAAGAGGTGCCGAGAGTCTACTCATCACTCTATAGGGTATACTCCACGGGTCAGACTCCAGGGTCCCAAGAAGCTTCTTTCAAAGACGCAATTTAAATCGCCATATAGCCCTTCTCAGACCCCTTTTCGCTTTGCAAAGCTCCGCCCACAACTCATGCTCGAGTTCAAGACAGGACCGCCTACGCACACGTATAAGGCGTTTACGGCAGTCATTACATCAGGCTCGCAGCTCGTAGATTTCTTTGTCTCACCAATATGCCGAGGGTCTGCCAAAAATAGATTTCTTCGGCATGGCAAGGTTGGAGACCTCCCTGAGCGTCCTATCCACCATCTTAACATGGCCACAGAGAAAAGGAATCCATGCCTTCAGAAGTTTAATTTTCCCACCGCCCACCTAGGAAAGCATCCCCTAGACGCCGTCTTAGTAACGGGACCTGTTATTGACGTCCCAATCTCCATAAATATATATCTGTGATCGGACAGGGACTTCACTTTGGTAGCCACCCGCCAGCCACGGACGCACCTAGCGGCATTGGGAGTGGCCTAGGATACATTCACACAGGACTCACCTACCCTGCGTCAGCAAGACCCCTATTTAGTAAGTAGACAGAGCTTCAGCCTGTCCGACCACTCGAATAGAACGTCTCCTTTGAGGTTTACTCTACTCCTATCCCACAGATGGGAGCGGGCGTTAAAATCACTCAATACTAGTATAGGTCTGCCGGCATACTTGGAGACACATGCCTCCAAGTCAGCCAAATCCCACTCGAACTCATAAATCGCCTTATTTGAAGAGAAGTAGCAGCTAAAGACCACCACTTCCCCCCTCACTCTACCGCCACATAGCACGCGCTATGCTTCTGCACAGAGCACGAAAAAAATCACAGCATGTTCAGAGACGAGCACCGTTTCTCGTCAGAAGGAATAGAATGGGGCTCGGACAAAATCATGAGTCATAAATCCTCCTCCTTACAAACTCGCGCATTTAAATCTTGCGCAGGTTTGGAGTGATTAACATTAATCTGGTCTATTTTAGCCATAGGGAGGGTCCACATTCATCACGTCCGGTTGGACGATAGCCCCCCGATCGATCACCAACATTGTACTCACATCCCCCTCACGCAAGGCAATCCTCTGATTAAAAGGGGGGCATTCAGCCTGCCCTGTGGCACTCAATCTGCGCACAGACTGGGCAGCGCGACTTGGCCTTGCATCCGAAGGTCCTATGTCCTCCTTGACCACAGTTGAAACAAAGAAAGGCTCTGTCCTCCACGCTCCGACAATGGCCCGAGTATGACCAATCGCCAGACACCGAAAACACTGGAGGCAACGCCTGGCCAGGGGAAAACGAGCATCCTAGCTGAATACGCTCCTCTCCTGCAAGTTTTTCCGCAAGAACAGACATTGCACCTATATGAAATTCAATCCGCCCCTTCCAGCGCAGCGTTTCCACCCTAACATCCTCTCTTTTGATCTCGATGAGAGATCCGGCCTCCAAAAGTTTGTTAACCATTTCTACATCGGTGACCGACCGTTCCATGTCCAAAAATCGGCTCTCCGACCTCCGCACTGTACGGACAATAGAGACCCCGATTGTCATGCTCACGAAAGACTGTTCTCAGCCTCTCCGAAAGCACGTCGGCTTTGACCCCTGATCCCACACCGAGAATTTCCACAAGAATACCGTCCGTCTGGGCCAAAAGCAGCGACGACACCAGAAGGAATCCTCCCCGTGCGCTTCTTTCTTTTCCTTTTTCTTTTATTGGACCGACCAACCATCTCCGTCCATGGCTCCCCCCTGTTCGAACCAGCGGCTGGCAGCCGAATCCCTCACTGCATCCTCTGTCTGAGGATCAATTGTCGCCTCTTCAGTCACCGTCAATGTAACAATGCGCCCCCTTTTATCCATGCGTTTAGAAACATGCTCATCCACCAAAGGCTTCGATACACCCTTAAGAGGTGGTCGATACGCTGGTCGGAGCTCCTCGCGCATAACGCGACATCTCCCCTCCTCCAACATAGCAGCAGGAGATTTTCCTGCCGCGATTGGTGATCCTCCGCATCGGCAAGTAAGATATCCCCAGCCTGGATAACAGGGTCATCCCTCACGCACGAAGAGGAAGCATGAAGAGTCTTCATATCTCTCGGCGGAGAGACTTAACTTCCTCCATCAGGGAGTCCGGATCTGTCCTAATGTCGGCTAACTCCCTACGAAGCCGCACAATCTCCCTCTCAAACTCAGCAACAAGACCACGAGATATTATTATACGAGGTCTGGCTATTAAATAACGAGACTGCGCGCGCAGTAGGCGTCCTAGAGGGGTAGGGTGGGAAACGAATGCAGCGTTGGATAGCTGGAAGTGTCTACTATTCCAGTACGAAAACACGTTTTTGTCGCAGTAGTAGTATTTTTTCTATAGAGGTTAGAAAAGAACTCGTTTTTTTCTCGTGCCGATAACAATGTGTGACGAAAAACACGAGCAACGGATCAATGTGAAATTTCTCGTTAAATTAAAAAAAACTCCGACTGAGTGCTATAAGTTGTTGAAAGAGGCCTATGGTGAGAATTCTCTATCTCGTGCGCGTGTTTTCGAATGGTATAAACGGTTTTCTGAAGGCCGAGAGAGCACCGAAGATGACCAACGTCCAGGTCGACCTGTCTCTGTTTCAACTCCGCAAACAATGACCAAAATCAATGAAATTGTGCGCGGAGATCGTCGTATGAGCATTCGGATGATTGCTGAGACTGTAAACGCCGATAAAGAAACTGTCAGAAAAATTTTACATGACGAATTAAACATGAAGAAAGTCTGTGCGAAGTTGGTCCCAAAAAATTTGACCCCTGACCAAAAGCTCGTCCGTCAACAGATCTGCTCAGATTTTCTTGAGAGGTTAGATGAAGAGCCTGAATTGATAGAACTGGAGTGGACTTGCGATGAAACCTGGATATTCCAATACGATGTTGAAACTAAGCGGCAATCCATGCACTGGAAAACTCCTGCATCGCCAAGAATGAAAAAAGCAAGGATGTCGAAATCAAAATTTAAAGCCATGCTAATCGTTTTTTTCGACATCAACGGCATCGTGATGACTGAATGGGTTCCAGAGGGTCAAACTGTAAACCAAACTTACTATTTGACAGTTTTGGCAACACTGCGAGAGCGAGTTCGTAAGAAACGGCCGGAGTTGTGGAAAAACAAGTCGTGGATCTTACACCAGGACAACGCACCTGCCCATAACGCGCTGTCTGTGAAGCGTTATTTAGCCGCTAGAGGCACTCCAGTGCTCGAACACGCGCCGTACTCGCCTGATTTAGCACCCTGTGACTTTTTCCTGTTTCCGAAGATCAAGTCTGCCTTAAAAGGAACCCGGTTCGAGTCGATGGAAAAGGTGAAGCGAAAATCGGCGGAGCTCCTAAATGCTCTTACAAAAGAAGACTTCCAGCATTGCTTTGACCAATGGAAAAAACGAATGGAACGGTGTGTGGCGAGGGGAGGGGAGTACATTGAAGGGGAGCATTCAATTGTAGAATAATTTTTAAAATAAAACTCTTTTTCATAAGCAGTCTCGTTATTTAATAGCCAGATCTCGTATATGGTATTATATAGGTATGCTTTTTATTATTTATTTTTTATAATTATCTTAACCACTTTCAAACAACTTTAAAATTATTATTTAATATTCAGTCTGCGTTAAATTAAAATAAATAAACAAAATAAAGGACTCTTTCAAAACATAATAACAAAACTCAATCTCGGGCGAAGTAAGAGTCAAACATATTTCTTAAATTTTCATAAAAATGTATATTATATTAATAGCGATGAAGAATTGTTACATCACGTAAAAAATTGGACTATAAACTAGTAAATGAGTACACTGTTACAAGTTACAAGTTACAAGTTTCGGCTTCCGGTTTGAGCCCTCTTCAGACATTAATATAACGAACAAGTATTAGAATCAAATCAATCGTCGCAAATGATCGCATGTTCCGAATATTATCGATTCGGGTGAGTCTTGGTCTCGAACCATAATTCCCGCATGATTGAATTGTCGTGAAGTATTACAATTATTTCGATGAAATTCTAGTTAATAAAAGGATAAAATTAAAAAACAACAAACACCACTAGCACAAGGCTATGTTTAAATGCAATAATAAAATGCTGAAGATACAGGGTGCGGCGCGGGAACTTCCTTATTTGAATTGCGCGCCACACAGCGGCCATTAATCTTACAAAAGTGGACGTGTGCGCATTTAAAAGGGTGCAGCCTAACGTTTTTTGTACGGTTAGTTTAGTAATGACCATGCAGTGGACAAGAGAAGAGCGTGCGTTCGCCGTGGCGACTTACTTTTCTAACAATCGTTCGATTATTGCAACTCAGCGTGCATTTAGAAAAAAATTTAAAATCGCGCCTGCAGGTCCTGTTCCTGATCGGAAATCGGTTGTTCAGTGGGTGGACACGTTTATGGATACTGGCAGTGTGTGTAAAAAAAAGCCAGGACCCTCAAAAACCACCAGGACTCCAGAGAACGTCGAGAAGGTACGGAACGCGATTTTGAAATCCCCCAAGCGATCTGCATGCAAACATTCAGTTGCTCTTGGGATTTCTGATCGCACAGTAAGACGAATTCTTCATGAAGACCTACAATTTCATCCATACAAACTGGCAGTGGTGCAAAAACTTAATACACGCGATTTCGATTCACGAAAAAGAGCTTGTGAAGCCTTTGTCGAAAACCTGCCTCATGACACGCTTGTGTTCTTCAGCGATGAGGCACATTTTCATCTGTCAGGATGCGTTAATAAACAAAACATGCGATATTGGAGTGGCACGAACCCCCGAGAACTTCACGAGCAGCCCCTGCATGCAAAACGTGTGACTGTTTGGTGTGCATTATCGAGAGTTGGCATTATTGGACCCTGGTTTTTTGAAGAAAACGACAAGGCACTTACAGTTACTTCTGACCGTTATATCCAGATGATTGAAGAATTTTTCCTTCCCAAACTTGAAGAAATGAATCTCAGGGATGTGTGGTTCCAACAAGACGGCGCCACAGCTCACACGGCACGAACATCAATGGCTCTCTTGCGCGAACATTTTCCTGAACGTCTTATCTCTTTGAGGGGTGATCTTGACTGGCCAGCACGCTCGCCAGACTTAGCACCCTGTGATTTTTTTTATGGGGATATCTCAAATCCTTGGTGTATACTAATCGTCCAAAGACCTTGGGTATGCTGAAGAACAATATTCGTGCTGCTATTGCTAACATCGACACGGGCACACTGGAGAAAGTGGAACAAAACTTTCGATTTCGACTCTCTCAATGTATTGACCAGAACGGAGGTCACCTTCAAGATATTATTTTCAAAAAGTAATAAAAAAAAACTTTAAATGTACCTCTATGTAAAAATACAAAGATTAAAATGACATTTCCAATAATTATTGTTTTATGATCTTTTCAAATAAGGAAGTTCCCGCGCCGCACCCTGTATAACCAAAGGATAAAAATCCCAATTCTTTCATAAACTCACCAGAATCCATGTGTAAGAACTTAAACATAAATGTCCAATACGAACTAAAAACTTATGAAATACAGTAAGAAGCACCGATATGTAAGAACGACATTACGTGTCTATTTTTATATACGTTCAGTAGTGTTGCGGATCAACACAGACTGAGAGAGGAGACGGATTATTCTTAACCGAAAGTCAAACTCTGTTTATGATGGGAATGTAAACTTTGTGAAGACCATCGGTATCAGTCTGTAAATTGAGACCATTATTTTGTTTCTTGATATTAATCATCTCGGAAACCAAATGTCTCCGATAGCAAGGCTCTTCGTCTAAGATTTCGAGCTCATCCCACTTAAATTTATGGTCTAGTTGTCTCCTATGCTCCGTTATGACAGATCGGGCCGACGTGTTGTATCTAATGTGATTGCGATGTTCAGCAATCCTTGTCTTTAATTTTCTACCTGTCTGTCCCACGTACGAAGCGTCACAATTTCTGCATGAAATTTTGTAAACCACGTTGTTCTTCGATGTATGTGGATACACATCTTTGTGTACTTTGATGTATTTTTTTAGTTTGTTCGAACTACGGAAAGAAACCCTGATGTCGTTTTTGTTGAACCGATTTGTTGAACTTTTCTGTGTGGAGAGGGATGAACGGAACCGTAAGCCACGACACCGATTCCCTCGCTTCGACCTTGTCATTCAAATTGTTCTGTGTTATGTGTCTATTTCTATTCAAATTTTTTATTCGTAGGTTGATTGTGTCAAATATAAAGGATAATGGGTAGTCATTGTCTAATAAAATGTTAATGATAAGTGTCAAATTCTGTGTGTGAAATTGAACGTCTGAAAGTAAAATTGTTCTGTCAACCAGCGAAAAAATCGTCCCTCTTTTCTGTGCAATGGGGTGGTTAGAATAGAAATTCAAAAACCTCCCTGAAAAGGTCGGCTTACGGTACCAATCGACTCCAAATCCGTTTCCAATGATAGATATAATAACATCCAGGAAACTGATTTCATCACCACCAAATTCTGAAGTGAATTGTAATCGTGGATGGAAAGAGTTGAATTGTTTTACTATTGAGTCAATTTTTGATGGCTCAACCGCAGTGCAAATATCATCCACATATCTAAAATAAAATGTCACGTCCAAGTTCAACGACATCAAGGACACCGTCTCAAGTCTCCTCATCACCAAGTCTGCTATTACAGGTGATAAGGGAAACCCCATGGGAGTGCCGTAACTTTGTTTATAAAAATTGTTGTTAAACGAAAAAAATGTGGAATCAAGAATAAACCTTATTGCCCCCACAAACTCCTCTCTAGGGAGAGAGCAGTCTCCGGAAACATAAATCCAATGTTCATTGATACAGTCCATGGCTACATCCACCGGAACATTCGTGAACAGAGATTTTACATCCAGTGAGATTAATTTGTACTGGTCTGTAGTGTGTAATCTTTTTAGTTTTTCAACTAGTTCGAAACTATTTTTTATATAACTCTTTGCTTTAGGAATGGATTTAACTAATATGTTGTGTAAGAATGTCGCCAGTGGATAAAGCGGACTGCCCAACGAAGAGACAATGACCCTCAAAGGGCAATAAGGTTTATGTATTTTCGGCACCCCATAGGCCCTCGGAAGTGATCCATCACTACAATATAACGTCTTGTATTTTGTTTCGCTAATGTACTTCTTCGTTTTCCATCTGGTGAACATGGACCTTATCGCTGTCGTGATTTTCCTGGTGGGATCTTTATTGATATGAGAGTATGTGTCCTCGTCATTCAGCAGAGTGATCATCTTATCCATGTAGACCTCTCTGTCTAAAGCGACTGTGACATTGCCCTTATCTGCGTGTGTGAAAAGGACATTGGTATGTTCCGATAAAAAGGCGCGTGTCTTCGATTCCATTCTTAACAATAGTTTATCAATCGGAGATGTTGTGATTGGAGAGGAAATGATACTGTTAAGAATTGGAATGGTTGGTGATCGCGATCCTATTTTCGATCGGCATGCGATGCGCGCCGGTCTCAACACTCTTAATGCAATCGAAAATAATCTTATGTTTATTGTATAGTGGAAGAGCGAAATTCTCACCTAGTTGTAGGAAACATTGTATGTCTATAGGAATGGACACAGAGGATAGGTTGAGGAACCACCCATCTCGGACAGTGGTCAGGGACGAAGATCTGTGTGAGGTGAAGGAACTGGGATGTATAGATATCAAGGTACTAGGAGATAACGTAAGGGAAGGATTGTTGACATTCAATGATGTATTTTTTGAGTTTGTTCGGAAAGAAACCCTGATGTCGTTTTTGTTGAACCGATTGAACTTTTCTGTGTGGAGAGGGATGAACGGAAGCCCGAAGAGGGCTCAAACCGGAAGCCGAAACTTGTAACTTGTAACTTGTAACAGCGTACTCATTTACTAGTTTATAGTCCAATTTTTTACGTGATGTAACAATTCTTCATCACTATTAATATAATATACATTTTTATGAAAATTTAAGAAATATGTTTGACTCTTACTTCGCCCGAGATTGAGTTTTGTTATTATGTTTTGAAAGAGTCCTTTATTTTGTTTATCTATATAAATATTTACATACCTTTTAAATTGAATCACACATAGCATTATCCATATTTACTGATCAGTTTGAATTCATTTATCGATAAAAAGGCGTGTCTTGCAAAATACGGAAGTGAAAAAAGTCGATATGATTTTCGTCTATGGTGAATGTCGCCAAATTATGAGAAAAGCAGTACGTTTATATGCTGAAAGATTTTCCGATCGTGTCCATCCCTCATTCTCTATTTTTTCAAACATAGTACAAACTTTTCAAGAAACAGGAAGTGTGAATTATAAAAAACTCAAACGAATCAAGAAAGCAACTGACAACAGAAATCCAACGAACATTTTAGCCGCTGTAGCACTAAATCCACATATCAATACAGTTTGAACATGAAGTGGTATTAGTCGACGAAGTGTTCTGCGAATACTCCATTCCAACAAATTTCATCCCTTCCATATCTCATTTTATCAAGAGTTACATGGCAATGATTTTCAAAATCGTGTACAATTCTGTGAATGGACATTACAAAGATTACAAGAAGATGATATATTTGTCACTAAAATCTTATTTACTGATGAAGTTACATTTACAAATAATGGACAAATAAATCTTCGCAACATGCACTATTGGTCAATAAAAAACCCACATTGGATGAAAGAAGTGGACAGGCAGAGACCTTGATCTACGAGTCTAAACCGAAATTCTTAATGATAAAATAATTTGTCCTCATTTTATCGATGGAACATTAAATAGTCGCAAGTGTGCACAGATTTTAACAGAAATATTGATTAGAAGATCTTCCACTGAACGTACAACAATCAATGTGATACCAGCAAAATGGATGTCCTGTTCATTTTGCATGGATTATTATTGAATTGCTAAACAGACAATTTGGAGATCGTTGGATTGGTCAGTCAGAAAATAATAGATGGGCCACACGTTCCCCAGATTTAACACCTATGGATTTTTATTTATGGGGAAAGTTAAAACAACAAATACAGTGAAATGCCGATAACAAGAAAAGACATGAAGAAGCGTATAAGAAGAGTTTGCGTTGTGATTGATCCGAATGAAATTCGTCGTGCAGTGTCGACACGTTTCAGAAAATGCGTCGATGTTCAGGGTCATCATTTGGAACACTTGTGGTAACGATAAGTACGCAAATAAGTAAATTAATATGAAATATTCAAAAAATGCCTTCAAACAATTTAATTTCAATTACACATACCTTGTTATGTTTAAATAAATCTTTAATGTTTATTTACATACCGTGATACACTTGAACGATTAGCGGTATACCAACAAAAAGAGAAGACACGAAATTATTCGAAGAGTGCTTTGAAACAATTTATTTTCCATTACATTCAATTTTTTTCCATTATTGACCTTGCGTAACCTTGAATGATCTTCAATTATAGGTCATTGTATTTGTCTTAAAATGCTCTAGAATGTAAATAAAAAAACATATCATTCCATTTAAAAAAACAGATTTGATCTATCCTTTACGCCTCCAGCTACAAAACAATTATTGACATCACATTATGTGTCCCTCGAAACCAAGCAACTTTTGTTTGACACTTTTTCTTTTGTTAAAAACGAGCGTTATTCAGGTGATCTGTTTTAAATGCCTTCCCTGTATATATACATATATATAATGCGCATTTATACTCCAGTTGAGGCTCATATCGTTCGCACGTATGAGGGGCGCATTTCACTCGTGTACGTGCGAGCGATATCGCTCTCAATTGAGGACATCAGTCGGATTCAATGACATCATCGCCGTGCAGATAATCCGCACGCGTGCGCGCACCATGCAATCACTGTGCGAGAACATTTTTATCTCGGTACTTGATGACACATGATGAGGAATAATGATTTCAATAGTAATAAATTATTCAATTATTGTTAAATTAGTAATAATAAAAATCAAATGTATTGTTTTGACTTTTGTTTCTATATATCAGGTGTTTTCCATGGTATTAAATGTACAGAATTGAGTAAGGTTTTATCGTTTAGACATTCCAACAATTACTCCAAAAATATATTAAGTATGAGAAAGAGATTGGTCCGATCATCGAGGGAGTAGCAAGATAAAATTGTAGAAAAGCTGTTGAAGAAGAACGAAAACTAGTTCAACAAAAGATTCAAGAATTATATAAAGAATTGTAAGAATGTTTAACATATTATTCTATTGACAAATATTTTAATTTAACATTTTTATATGTATATTTTGATAAATAAATAAATAAATAAATTCATAAATAAATAAATTGAATGTAAGAAATGAATGTAAGGAATTTTCCCCTTCCTTTCCCTTTTTTTACCCTTCCTTTTGCCTTTTCTTAATATAAATAGACCAGCATTTTTTGGCTTTTGGCGTTATTTGCAGTTTAAATTCACTCTTTACCTAAAATTGTCACAGTGTTATACAGAGGAGTCTTCGCATCCCAGGATACACGTAAGTTTGTTCAGTTGGTTTTTCAAAAAGATAAAAAAATTTTTTAAAATAATTCTCTGGGCGGAATCTAAACAGGAGTATATTTCTTAATCTGATTGTTTTTTACAATAATACGACGATATCTCTAATTTACTTGTTGAAAAAATTTTGTGTTTTTACAATAGAATTTGGTGCGTGTCTCTTCGTGTGGGGCTCGTCGTTTTTAAATGAAGAATTCTTAATTGTATTATGACGGAAAAAAACTTTTGTAATTTCTTTCTATTCATATAGCCCGACAACAATTAACTGTTACTTTAATTTACTTTGATCGGTTGCGATTATTACTGTATTGTAAGGAAATAATAATTTTTTGTTACTTGCTATCACTATATTTATCAATTGACTTGCGTATTTAGTTTGAATGTTTAACGTATTCATTTTTATTGTACTGAAGAGGGTCAAATCTTGACCGAAACGTCTACTTATTGTTATGAATTTGTTTTAAATAATATATAACTTATTTACATCCTTGGTCATGGCTGTATGCTCTTTATTATTTAACCTTTGTAAATTTTTTAGCCACTTTCTAACAATTTAAAAAAGAATATTATACTTTCTCAAAATTAGCTGAAGATTTGCTTATTATTGATGTCTCAAATAAAAGCTTTCATGAAGCAACGTATAATGTAATTATATTACAAAAATTAATTAATGGATATTTATCAAATGACGCGTTATTTCAAAATGCTCATTATTTATAGAATCAGTGAATGATCAAATCAACAATCAAGTAATAAAGGGCACAGCGAAATAAGCATGTAAAATCTGCCCCCGCACCAATTGAGCTTAAATTGATGTCATTAGTTGGCACTCTTGAGATGTAAAACTTTTCCAAATATTAGTCTCGAAATTGCATTTTTTGGGGAGTTATAAAGGGGGAAGCGAAATAAAAAAAGTGGTTTTCTTTGGAACCGACTGTATCGATTTTAATGAAAAAAATATATGTTTTAAATATTGTTTAGATAAGTTAAAAAAATTGTTTGAAATGAAAATAAAACTATTAAAAAAATTTTTGAATTTTTTTTTAGTGATATTTTTGAGTAACCACTTTTATACTTCATGAAAATAATCTGCAGATTTTAACATATATTCTACTTATATAGTCTACTTTAACATATATATTTTTTAAATTGATCGGAGTGGTAAAACAATAAAAAAACAATCATTCGCGCAACGCCGTGCCGACTGGGTGACCGCAGCGCGCTGCGGCGCATGGCGGCTGTTGCCATGAAACTATTTATATAATAACCTTGTTGCAGTGTTGCAATGTTTAATTGCCAAGTATATGGATAGAGACAAAGATTTTATTATTGCCTACACATTTCAGTGAACATTATAATATAAAAATATATAATATTATATATTTCTATTAAGAACGTTTGCAGTTAGCCTATAAAACTTATAGTTCTCGGAGCTTATCACACACGAGGAGGTTGCAATGCGTTTTTAAACTCCATATTTTCGGAGTGCTTTTTTATCATGAGTCCCTTCGTTTCTCACATTAACAGAAGAGAATTAATTAATTCTTAATCATCGTCACTATCACTTTCAATGACTGGAATGGAATTATCTTTCTTAAATGCTGCTATTTTTGCCGGTTAAAAAATTTTTGATAAATTTCTTACATAAGATAAATAATATATTATTACGGCAATATAGGAGCAACAATCAATTGTTCGTCTGCCATTAGCATACTCACATACATAATGAGTCACACCGGAAACACCGATACTGTTTGGTTTATATCTCAGGAAACATCTATATGTTGCACGAGAAATATGTCGAGATGGAACTTTTAGTTTAAGGACATTTTTCTCATCCTTGATATATTCAATATATTTAATTTACCATTTTTATCTATCATCTTTGCCAAATACGACATGGCTTGAGAGTGTTGATACGAACCGGTAAAAAAAATCTTCATGTCTTTTTTTATCATTTCCGGAAAATTCAAAAGATCATTACATGTAATATTTTTTAAAAGAAAATTTCGGCGAAATCATCCTACAAAAGAAAAGAATACAATCTGATGTAGAAATTGCGGATGAAATTGTACAGAAGATGCATGACTAAAAAGATACGGAAAATACTTTGGCTATAGAGCTGAAGAAAAAGGATGGTTTCGAATATAGATTTATTTAAAGCTATACTTCTTATATGTTGCCTATTGTTAAATATATTGTATTATAAGATCTAAATTTTTAATTATAGTTATAATAGAAAACACTTTTTATATATTTTTTTAGTGATTGAACATTACAACAACTTCCAAATCTCTTTCTATTACACATATATGGATGATATTATATTAGCCGCACCTTCTGAATTTCTGAATTCCATCACCAATTATTTTAACATAGTACATAAACAGTTAAAGTTCACCATGGAAGTTAGCAATAATATCAACTTTCTAGACGTGACTATCATCATTCATAATGACACTATCATTTTTGATAACTATAATAAATCTACATGTTCTGATAGATTTCTGAATTTTCACTCATATCATTCTCCGTGTTATAAGAACGGCGTATTAATCTTGTTAATATTTTAATTTTATCATCCATAATTTCATCAAATAAATCTTACAAAGGCAATACGCACCTTACTTAACAATTGATATTCTCTCTCTCTCTCAACTTTTCAGCAATAAACAACAGATTGAAATATCATTCTCACAATTTGATACAACATAAATCTCCACCTGTTGTTTTGAATAAATTTTTCACTTTTCCATAAGTCAAATCGATATTAGAATCTTTTGTTCTTGCCGTTTCGTTTTTAAATAAAAAAAACCAGCTTATCAAGTCAATAAGTTTTTAGAAAAACATAGTGAAACACATTTTTTTTGATCGATTCATTTTATTTCTCAACATAGTCTCCTTT
>NW_017305556.1:0-1697 GCF_001594115.1 Trachymyrmex septentrionalis | reverse complement strand
TGTTAGAAATCACATTGTGATACATAACATGAATTATAGATAGCGTTACGAGCCTTCGCCGCTCCCCTTTTGTTAAACAAGATCGTTGTTGTTCTCCGTCCGCGAGTCATGTAAAGGACGCGAGTCATTACGGTTCCTCACGCGATCTGCTCTCCTTCTCACAGGTTATGGGCCCAGAGCTACGCAAGAAATCGGTCGAGGAACGAAAACGAATATAAAATTGTCGCGAACCTCAGTGTCGGTAGTGCCACGCGAAACGACGAAATGGCGAACTTTGTGCGGATAGACGCGTTGAACAAAGAAAACTACGACACCTGGAAAATGCAAATGCGTGCTTTACTAATAAAGAACGATGCTTGGTGCTACGTTAATGGCGATAAACCAATGCCAGAAGCGGTCGCGAACGATGATGCAGTCGTGACAGCCATTGCCGAGTGGAAGAAAAATGACGCAAAGGCAATGTCGGACTTAATCTTGTCCATAAGTCCAGCCGAGTTAAAACAAGTTAAGGCATGCTCGACGTCAAGGCAAATTTGGTGCCAACTCGAAACGGTCTTTCAGTCGAAGGGTCCCGCCCGGAAAGCGACACTG
Source organism: Trachymyrmex septentrionalis (assembly GCF_001594115.1). Taxonomy (NCBI): domain Eukaryota; kingdom Metazoa; phylum Arthropoda; class Insecta; order Hymenoptera; family Formicidae; genus Trachymyrmex; species Trachymyrmex septentrionalis. Next base: position 1,106 of record NW_017305556.1, on the reverse strand, counting down.
CTAAAACAACTCACGCTTCAACGCATGGCGGAGGGCGACGATGCGCGCGAGCACCTCCACAAGTTTTTCGACGCTGTGGACAAATTGAACGAGATGGATGTTAAAGTCAACCCGGATTTGTTGGCGATCATGCTGCTATACAGCTTGCCACAGAGTTTCGAAAACTTCCGTTGCGCGATCGAGTCGAGAGACGAATTGCCGACTCCCGAAGTCCTACGGATAAAAATAGTGGAGGAAAGTGACGCGCGGAAAAATGAAACGCGCAATATAATTCCGAATGCGATGGTCGCCGGAAAATGGCTCGGAAATAAGACGCGTGTGCAAACAAACAAAAATGCATCGAAAAACAAAGACAGCGGAAGTTCCAGAGTGAAGTGCTATAAGTGTCGAAAGCCTGGTCATAAAGCGTTCGAGTGTGGCCGCCGCGATGAAAATCGACAATCGGCGAAGAGCGCAGAGAGCACGAAGGAACGAAGCAGACGCAACGAAGCTGACAACAGTGACGACACCGCTTGGCTCGCTACCGTCAATATGACAACGCAGCAGCCAAAGAGCCGCAAGGATCGCAGTATGTCCGAAAATCAAGAGGTATTTCACATGCGTGACATTAACCGCAATGCAACATGGTGCCTCGACAGCGGCTGCACGTCACACCTATGCAAGGATTGGGAAAAATTTGCCAACGTTGATGTCAACTACGACGGTAAAGTGTATCTAGCGAGTGACGCAACAGCTGATATAAACGCGCGTGGGACCGTACACATGGAAACGCGATAGAACGGCGTAACAAAAGAATATCGTCTAAGTGACACTTTGTATGTGCCCGATTTGCGCGCAAATTTGCTTTCTGTAAGCAAAATCACCGATCGTGACTGTACCGTTACTTTCGACAAAACGCATGCGCGAGTTACTGATAAGAACGGAAACTTAAAATTAATCGCTGATCGCAATGACGGGTTATATACCATTCGAGAAGAAAATCGATCCTTTTGTAAAATATCGACCGAGCGCGGAAAAGCGGAAAAGACTCGAAAAATAAGCGATTTCGAGTTATGGCATAGGCGCTTAGGGCACCTAAATGCGACCGATTTAATCGCGGCAAGTCG
>NW_017305555.1:127279-133094 GCF_001594115.1 Trachymyrmex septentrionalis | reverse complement strand
ACATACCTTCTGCTATTTCTGTGAGAGTCGGTGGGTTCGCAGGAAATCTATCATAAGGAACGTGTTCAGTTGTGTAGGGATCCCCATTTGGTATTTCTGCCATAATGCTAAATTAAAACTGGAACACAAGGCTATTAAATTTTTTCTACGCGTATTGATTACTACAAATTATTATATAATATTATAATAGTAAATTTAATGTTAAATCTAACAAGTGTTTACGTGCTGTTTGAAATAATATAAATTTGGGGGGAATGGTTGCTAATTTATTATAATAATTATAATATATATGTTGTTGCTGAGAAGTTTGTTGCATTTTCGAATTTCGAGAGAAAATTTAATTTATTTATAAACATTGTAAATATACTAAAATTTATTTTATCTGTATCCTAAATTATTGTAATAATGTATGTTAAAAAATAAAAGTAAATTTTACTTTTTACATACTATAATTCGTAAAGGATCGTGGTCGAAATCTGAAAATTATGAAATACTTCAAACTTTTGAGCGGTATTACATGATGGGTTTATTTGCAATAATTTATTATAAATATTGCATCTATCAAAATATATTTTGTATAATAAATTCTATATGTATCATTTTTGGACAAAAACTGACAAATGTCTTAACTTATTAATATTCAAGAACTGGTTAACTAGTAAACTGTATTAGTAAGTTACAAATTGTATACAATTGCTATTTTTGAAAAAAATTTAAAATATTTTTATTTTGTATCTGTGCATTATCTATAATTTAAAAATACATTGTATGTCGGACTGTTCAAATTTTAATAACATTACAGTTTGCTATTTTATTTTTTCCAGTAGAAGCCGTGATAATATTGTCAAAACATTGGTTTCCAATTAAAACAGACGTCAAATGTATCTTGTAGATTTAAGTATAGTTTAAATTATTAAATAAGTAATGATTGTGAACTAATATTAATAAGATATTGTTAGTTAGCGAAACATTAAATGTACTAATAATTTCAAATCAACTATCATATTAGGAAAATCATATGATGTCTATAATTTTAATGAAGAATTATCTGATATTTAGTTTGATATAAATATAATGGAATCGAACACATACACACACACGCACACGCACACACGCACACACGCACACACGCACGCACACGCACACGCACACGCACACCATATTAACTGTTACTACCATTTATTAAAATTGTAAAGTTACATACACCACTGAAAAAGATTACAGTGAAATGATCGAATTTGGAATATTAAAAAAAATGTTTTATTATGTATTAGCATAATAGATCTAGCCTGGCTTCTTTAGCTTTTACTTATCTGGATGAATTGTATTCATTTTGAATTTCACTTAAAATTATAATTAGTAATATTTTTTTTTCTTTTATATATTTAGTCATGAGTTACTGATAATTCTGTGAGCTAACATGCATTATTGTCTTATATTTACTATTTTATAAAATTGTTAAATTTTACTCATTAGTTTTACTCATTTAGACCACTTTGCTCGTCTCGTAGTCATTTAATTTAAAATAATAAAGATATTATGTCGAGTGTGTGCTTATAAGTCAAATATTTGTGACATGTACTTACTAATTATGTTGCAAAAGTATAGATTGATTGTTGAATTTAATTTCTTCGTTACATCATCGTCACAGACTCGTCTTTGCCGTCGTATATGACCTATATAAATAACGGTATGGCACACTTTGTCGCTGTTTTCTCGAATGTGACAAGAAGACATTGGTTTAAGAAATTATAGAATCATAGCGGTCATAAGAGTCAGTAGTAATAGATAAACATATTTTCGTGAATCTTTGACGTTTTGAACATTCCAATGAAAATTTGAAATGTATTCTTTAGTGTAAAAAAGAAATTAATTTGAAGTCGACAATTTACAATAAGCTTTGAGTGAATGTGTAATATAAAGCGACATTATTGAGAGATTAAGATGATATAGTATTATACATGTTTAATTATTAATCTATATTTTGTTATTAATCCAATATTATTGCTTATTTTGTTTATTTTTAATATGTACACTGAGAGAATAATTTTACTGAAGGATTTAGAAAGTTAGCTAGTTACACATCTGAGAATAAATTTGTTAGACTATCAAAATAATTTTGTAGGATAGTCAAGTTGAGTGTTAGAAATTTTTGTTGCATTACTTTTGACTTTCCATATAAAAATTTTGCAGATCCAACAAAAGAGAGATTAGATTTTCTGTATTCAAAAGTCTCTTTTTGTATAATACCATACAGTTGGAATCAGTTAATGCATGCTATATTTAAACTTTCATTGAAAAAGAATTTTTTATTTGACTGTTAATTTAGTCCTTATGTCTTTACTTGGGCTATGTATATATTTTAACATGTTCTTTGTGACTAAGTACATACATTTTTTATTAAGAAAAATAAAAACATCTGAAAGAATTTAGTCGACTGAACAATTATTTTCAGCGCAACATAAGTTGTATTATTAAAAGGATAAATTTTGCACGGTGCAATTGAGCACAAATGAGGTCCTTTTTTGGGGTAGACAAGTACGACATGTGTGAATTGTAATTTAAAAACGTGTATGTAGAGATATTTTTGGCCGTTTTAAATAGATTATCTTTACAATTTATCTTATATATATTAACAAAAATGTTATGTATCTTAAAATTATGTGTATTCAACATTCTGCAACGATAAAAAAATGTTTTCTTTAAATTTAATTTTTTTTTGCTGAAACAGTGTGATGCTTTATCTATAATATGCTCTTTAAACAATTTTTTTCTTTTAAAAATGATTTTTTTCTTATGAGTGTCGATGTTGATTGTAAGTATTGCAGGATTAACTTTAAATTTGCGTAACTTGGTCAAGAAAAATTGTACGTAAATATTTAAGAAAGCATTTTGAAAATAAAATATTGCATTTTTTTATTGAAAGCATTACATTTTTTAAATAAAAATTTTTATAGTGTTGTAGGTGTATTAACATTGGGCTTTCTGTATGGACGCACGGACCCTCACACACATGCGCAAACGCACGCGCACATTCTCAATGGTACAAATGTGCAACATGTGTGTATATAATTGTATGTATATGATGTTTTGAAAATTTAAAGTGCTAATATATAGTTATAATATATAGTTATAATAGTAATAAAGAGAAAAAAAAGGATATGCTGGAAAATGAATAATACCATGAATAATACCATGGTATTATATTTTAAATGTAATATACAAACAGATAGACAATATACGATCATACTTTTATTAAACACATGATTTAAATCAACTAAAATATTTTTCAACATAATTCTCAGTTAGCACTGAACAAAACTCTGAAAGATATCTTAAGTTTTCAGAATAATATTTCCTTTATAAACATTGCATACAGAAGATTTTAATCCAAAGCGAATAGTTCTTAAAATTTTGGTTATGAATTTTTTTTGGTTTGATTATGAAGGACTTTGTTTGAATTTTTAAAATTTCAATGCTATCGAACACTATCTTTATAATCTCTATTCTGACATTAAAAAAGAATTGTTTATTTGATTAAATTAATTTATTTGTCTTTATGACTTTTGTTGTACAATATATTTGAGCTAAAAGTCATATTCGATTTAAATATGTAAATTTTTCATTAAAAGAGAAAAAACAGAAAAATAATTTATTTAAGTAATTAATTCTTTTTTAAATGAACTATTTGTTGAAATGAAAATGATAAATTGCATTATGTATTAAAATATTTATTTAAATTATAAGAAATAGGTGTTACAAATACGTTCACGATCTGTCAATGTGCAATTTGCAATTAAATATTTACGTATTTATATGAGTGCACGAATATCTTGTGTGTGTGTATATGTATATTTATATATATATATATATATATATATGTATATAAATATGTATATAGTGTTTTATAATAAGGAATTAATCTTGGACTAAAAAGACTTTTATTTGTATTAATTCAGGTAGTTAATATTTTGTTTGGTAAGTTGAAACAATTTTTATATTTTGTCATATTCGAAGTGATATTGTTAATAAATTACCTGCTCCATGATTGGGATAATTATAGAATTGATGGCGTCTGTTCATTAGATACTGAAATACATAAAGAATATTAATTTTTCATGATGTATAATTTTCGACACTTACAATAAGATATAATTGTTGTTTTTAATGATTAAATAATTGACAGGATATATAATGTATTAATTTAAAGATTACACGGTTTTTTTATATTTGTTGTTTCTAATATCTGCATGATTGGTACAGATAATTTACAAAATTCATGTAACTCTGTTCCGGGATCAATAGTATTGTATTAGAGTTATCTAATGTGCTAACAGCTACTAGTTCTGATTCTAGAATTATTTCCAGATTTTGAGCCGTCTAATGAAATTGTTGATTGCTGACATCGGTTTCTGATATTTTTCCGGCATAATGTAGAGCGTCCCTCTTCCATTTCTCACTTTTGAACGCCACTTAAAACTGTGAGACTGGACATACGACATAATTATACGAAATTATATCATTTCTTTAACTAAATATACTAGATTGCTAATTATCAATAATTCCATTTCTATCTTTACAAAAACTTTTATGGAGAATAATTTCCATCGCTGTTATGATATCTCGAGTATCTCCAGATTTGCAATTTTTGGAATGCACTTTCATAACATTTTCTGCTCTACCCTTACTGACAAATAATTTATCCATAAAAGAGCATGTCATTGAATCAGAATCAGTTAACGTTTCCATTTTTCAGTAAAAAATGTAAAGAAGCGCATCAGAGCCTACATCAACTGTTTGAATGCAACAAAGATTTCTTTATTTTTGCGTGAATGTAACAAAACGAGTAAATTATACGTTTCGCCCCTTTAATTCTGATCCTTATCAATATACAAAATAAATCATAATTACATTGTATCGCTTATATCAAATCTGACAATCTAATGAACGATGTGGTTCTTAGTGATGCAATGTATATGATTTCGGTTTTACTTTAACTAATTTGGCATTTGGATAAAGAAGAACGAACTAAATTGTCGGGAATAATTAACTTGCAATTTGTGTTATTTATGTAATTTCAACTTATATTTCATACTGATAAGGACCCGAATTGAAGGGTCGAACGTATATTTTATTTGTTTTGTTACATTTACGCGAAAATAAAGAAATTTTCGGTGAATCCGTACAGCTATAATGTAGGCTCTGACGGGCTTTTTTACATTTTTCATTGATGTATTCTTTCAAATCTTATTTGATATTCTGGTTTTCATCCTTCTCTGTCTATCGGCTCCTGCGAAGATAATGCGACTTGCGTTCTTGATAGTCATAGGTGCTCTATACGTTCTTAATGAGCAACAACAATAATTGTTAGATAGAATTTATTAGAAATGCGGTATTGAAACAAGTTTAAGAAGCATTATTAAAAAATTTAATAAAATAAATTGAATGATAATAAAGCGATTATAGGGGATGATAGGAGTAATAGATGAACATAATTTTGTACGATCATTGACAGTTTTTGAAATTCACAAATCAATTGAAATTTAAAATGTATTATCTGTTTTATCAAAAAGTTGATTTAAAGCCGGCAAATTTATATAAAGGTTTATCTGGCCAAAATCAAACGCGATATTATTAAAATGATTCTATATAATATGTATTTTATTATTAAGTCATTATTGTTACTTACTATGTTTATTTCTAACATGTAATACTGTAATGATGAAGTTAATTGATGCATTTGAACTATATATAAATTTTCTAACTGGAAAAGAATTTTTTATTTATAAATGTAATATTTATATATATATATATA
>NW_017305555.1:114730-122282 GCF_001594115.1 Trachymyrmex septentrionalis | reverse complement strand
GGTATTCTAATATTGACGTGTTGCCACCTAATCCTGTATAAATTATTCATTTTTGTAAGATTTTCCATTTAATGAAAAATTAGCTTTGTTGTGATTTCTTACCTATTCCGGCAAGATTATATGGTGCTGTAGTTAGACGAGGACAGCTAGCTATGTCGACGTTTAGTTGTTGGAACAAGGGTTGCATTCCATTTTGCAGAACTATTATCGTGTACACACGCATGAAATATGACGTATTTGATGAATTAAATAACAAACATTGTATGAACACATACCTTCTGCGATTTCTGAGAGAGTCGGTGGGTTCACAGGAGTTGTCACATAAGGAACGCGTTCAGTTGTGTGGGAATCCCCATTTGGTATTCCTGCCATAATGCTAAATTAAAACTGAAACACAAGGCTATTAAATTTTTACTACGCGTGAGTACTACAAATTATTATATAATATTATAATAGTAAATTTGATGTTAAATCTAACAAGTGTTGATGTTTGCGTGCTGTTTGAAATAATATAAATTTGGGGGGATGGTTGCTAATTTATTATAATAATTATAATATATATGTTGTTGCTGAGAAGTTTGTTGCATTTTTGAATTTCGAGAGAAAATTTAGCTTATTTATAAATATTGTAAATATGCTAAAATTTATATTATCTGTATCCTAAATTATTGTAATACTATACGTTTAAAAATAAAAGTAAATTTTACTTTTTAGATACTATAATTTTTAAAGAATCGTGATTGATATCTAAAAATAATGAAATACTTCAAACTTTTGAGCGGTATTATTATATATGGTGGGTTTATTTGCAATAATTTATTCTAAATATTGCATCTATCAAAATATATTTTGTAAATTCTATATGTATCATTTTTGGACAAAAACTGTCAAATGTCTTAACTCATTAATATTCAAGAACTGGTTAATTAACTAGTAACTGTAGTAGTAAGTTGCTATAAATTGTATACAATTGCTACTTTGATCTAAATTTAAAAGATTTATTATTTCGTATCTGTGCATTATCTATTATTTAAAAATACATGGTATGTCGCGCTCTCCATTTCTTAATAACATTACAGTTTGCTATTTTATTTTTACAAGTAGAAGCCGTGATAATATTGTCAAAACATTAGTTTCCATAAAATAAAAAAAACAGATGTACAATGTGTTTTGTAGATTTAGGTATAGCTTAACTGTTATTAAATAAGTAATGATTGTGAACAAACATATTAATCAGATATCGTTAGATTGCGAAACAGAAAATGTACTAATAATTTCAAATCAACGATCATATTAGGAAGATTATATGATGTTTATAATTTTAACAAAGAATTATTTGTCGATATTCAATTTGATGTAGATATAATGGAATCAAACACACACACACACACACACACACACACACACACACACACACCATATTAACTGTTACTACCATTTATTAAAATTGTATAGCTACATACACCACTGAAAAAGAATATAGTGAAATGATCGAATTTGAAATATTAAGAAAAATGTTTTATTATGTATTAACATAATAGATCTAGCCTGGCTTCTTTAGCTTTTATTTATCTAGATGAATTGTATTCATTTTTAATTTCACTTAAAATTATAATTCATAATATTTTTTTTTCTTTTATATATTTAGTCATGAGTTAATGATAATTCTGTGAGCTAACATGCATTATTGTGTTATATTTACTATTTTACAAAATTGTTAAATGTTTCACTACATATAGACGACTTTGCTAGTCTCGTAGTCATTTAATTTAAAATAATAAAGATATTATGTCGCGTGTGTGCTTACAAGTCAAGTATTTGTGTCATGTACTTACGAATTATGTTGCAAAAGTATATAGTTTGATTGCTGAATTTAATTTCTTTGTTACATCACCGTCACAGACTCGTCTTTGCCGTGGTATATGACCTATATAAATAACGATATGGCACACTTTGTCGCTGTTTTCTCAAATGTGACAAGAAGACATTGGTTTAAGAAATTATAGAATCATAGCGGTCATAAGAGTCAGTAGTAATATATAAACATAATTTCGTTAAATCGTTGACGTTTTGAACAATCCAATGGAAATTTGAAATGTATTCTTTATTTTAAAAAAGAAATTTGTTTGAAGTCGACAATTTATAATAAGCTTTGTGTAAATGTGTAATATAACGCGACATAATTAAAAGATTAAGATGATATACTAGTATACATGTTTATTATAATTATTAATCTATATTTCGTTATTAATTCAAGATTATTGTTTATTTTGTTTCTTTTTAATATGTACACAGAGAGAATAATTTTATTGAAGGATTTAGAAAGTTAGCTAGATACAGATCTGAGAATAAATTTGTTAGACTATAAAAATAATTTTGTAGGATGGTCAAGTTGTTTGTTTGAAATTTTTGCTGCATTACTTTTGACTTTACACATAAAAATTTTGCAGATCCAACAAAAGAGAGATTAGATTTTCTGTATTTAGCAGAAGTCTCTTTGTATAATACCATACAGTTGGAATCAGTTAATGCATTTGCTGTATTTGTACATTGAGCTGTATTTAAACTTTCATTGAAAAATAATTTTTTATTTGACTCTTAATTTAATCCTTATCTCTTTATTCGGGCTATGTATATGTTTTAACATATTCTTTGTGACTTAAGTACATACATTTTTTATTAAGAAAAATAAAAACATCTGAAAGAATTTAGTCGACAGAACAATTATTTTCAGCGCAATATAAGTTGTATTATTAAAAAGATAAATTTTACATGGTGCAATTGAGCACCAATGAAGTCCTTTTTTGGGGTAGACAAGTACGTCATGTGTGAGTTGTAATTTAAAAACTTGTTAGAATAAATAACAACGATGTAAAGACTCTTGAATATAACATAAATAAACAAACAAAATAAACGGCGAAAGAAGAGTCGTTCATGTATCTTCGTCTAATATTTTAAATTAATTAAATGTTTTTTAACTTAACGACTCTTCTTTTGCCGTTTATTTTGTTTGTTTATTTATGTTATATTCAAGAGTCTTTACATCGTTGTTATTTATTCTAACGCTGGCGTTAATAATGCGTACTCCTCATCGGTCTTATTTTAATTTTATTCGTTTTCACTTCGGTTCTCACGCGGTTGATTGCATGAAATCCTGGAAAGGATGCCTTATCGTGAAAAATTATGTACACACACGTTTTATCAAGTAGTGCATTTTCAATGATGTAACTCCGAGACACTTGAGCGTCTTTGACAATTTCAATATCAGTTTCCGTAACTCCAGCTCGAACAAAAAATTTTCAAATCTTAAATTCTCGTTTATAAAGAGGATTTTACGGGTTGAAACGAGTGATTCACATAGGGCTATTGACCGTTATAGAGATTTACTTTTCCATTTTGTGAGTTGCCTTTCTATCTGTCTGCCGACGCACATCTGTGACGAGTTCCTCCTGACCCAAGAAAAATCGGTCCATCGGTATTTCATTAAAGAAAAGGATAGGCTCGATTCTAAACTCTGTTGGTTGATCAATAAAAAAATAAAACAATCCATCGTTGGGATCGCACCCATACAGTACAGTTCTGACTCCGTCCGCTAACCGTGCAGCTTAACATCGGACAATACCTGTGTATCCTTGGGGCGCGGCTCTCTTGTTAACCCAGCACCGTACATCGTCGATCGTTCTGCCCTTCCAAATAACAGTTCTCCCAATCCTACGATTCTCCCTAACTCTTTTCCGTCACAGGTCCCGTCGTCTCTGTCCACGGTCAGGGACGGTTGGTTCCTGAACTTGTCTCCGTGCGACATTCCTCACAATGTTCAATGTTTCCTACAACTGGGTGATAACTTCGCGCTCCCCTTTAACAACAAAAACAGGATTATTTTCAACTGCATCAAAGGTATTGAAAGTGGCACATTGAGGATGCCCTTGGACAGAAAAATAGATATAGTTAACCAGTCCATCCCCATCCTAAATAATATCATCTCTTCTCCCGTCTTCACTTCAGACATTCACAAACAGTTGACTGGGATGGAGTCGGACACTCGATTGTTTCTGTCGGCGCATCCCAACATTGTGTTCACGCGTGCGGACAAGGGCAATGTCACTGTTGCTATCGATAGGAATACGTACAGAGATGAGATGATTGCGTTGTTGGGGGACTCGGACACATATGTCCGGATCAAAAAAGATCCGACTAAAAAACTTACGACAGCTTTAAGGTCTATGCTCACAAAATGGAAAACGGGAGGTCATATCAAGGATACAGAGCGCTGTACTGTAGTGACGGGTCTCTTCCGAGGTCCTATGGACTGCCAAAGATACACAAGCTTGGTTGTCCTTTTAAAATTATCGTGTCGTCGATGGGCATTCCGCTATATTCTTTGGCTACGTTCTTACATAATATATATTTACATAATAAATTATTTAAGACCATTCCGAAGGCCGACAGTAACGTCAGAAATAGTTTCGAATTAGTCGAGAAATTAAGGAATGTGCATTTCACAGGGGCACACGAACTAATATCTTTGGATGTCACCTCTTTGTTCACGAACGTGCCATGGATGTAGCGATTGACTGTGTAAACGAACATTGGCATGTTATTGCCAGCGATTACTCCCTACCTAAGAAAGAGTTCTTGGGAGCAATACAGTTTGTCTTAGACTCCACGTTCTTTTCCTTCGACAATGCGATTTACAGGCAATGCTTTGGCACGCCCATGGGCTCTCCAATATCACCGATAATAGCGGACTTAATGATGAGGAGATTGGAGACGGTGTCCTTGATGTCGTCGAATTTTGACACATTATTTTATTATAGATACGTTGACGATATATGCACTGCGGTACATCCCTCGCAAATCGACGGGCTACTAAATCAATTCAATTCATTCCATCCACGCTTGCAGTTCACCGTAGAAAGAGGCGGAAATACGATAAATTTCCTGGACATTACCGTGTCTATCAATGAAAATCAGTGTAATTTAGACTGGTACCGTAAGCCAACGTTTTCAGGTAGATTCTTAAACTTTCATTCGAATCATCCTTTGACGCAGAAAAAAGGAACCATCTTTTCGTTGATCGACAAAGCCTTTTTATTATCTGACAATATATTTCACACCAAAAATTTGACTTTTATTATTAATATCTTACTCTTAAATGACTACCCACTTAATTTTATTTTTGACTCTATCAACCAAAGAATAAAATATTTGATTAAAAAGAAATACAATGTACATAACGTTGTAACCGATAGTGACGTTACTAAAGAATCTACCTCGTGGCTTACGGTTCCCTTCATGTCGCCTCACACAGAAAAATTCAGAACATTGCGCAAAAATAAAGGCGATATCAGGGTAGCTTTCCACAGCCCCAATATAATGAGCAAGTAATTAGAGTCCAAAAGGACACTTGTCCTCGTACATCAAAAAATAATGTCGTCTACAAAATCTTATGTAATGATTGCGACGCGTCTTACGTCGGGCAGACGGGCAGAAAATTAAAAACTAGAATTGCGGAACACCATAATCATATTAGATACAAAACTTCTGCTCGCTCTGTCATTACCGAGCACAGACTTCTTCATGATCATGATTTTCAATGGGACGATGTTCAAATCCTGAATGAAGAACCTTCTTACAGAAAGCGGTTGATCTCGGAAATGTTGCATATTAAAAAGCAAAAAAATAGTCTGAATCTACAGACTGATACCGAAGGTCTTCACAAAGCGTATCTACCCATTCATAAACAAAGTATGACTTTCGATTTTGTCGGCCCGTCTCCTCTCCTCTATCAGTGCGTTGTGTTCCGTTTAAGCGAGCGATCATGTCGTGAGCGACGCCGACATGTCCGGCTCTGGTGTGTGCAGTCTTGCCGGCGTGTTACGGTTTATACTTGTTTCAATTTTGCATGTGCGGCGGATCATATTGATTTGTTCGAGTTTGCTGGTGAGTGTGAGATTTTATCGTGATTGCGGCGGTTCTAATTACTATCGTCTGTTTTTTCTTACAAGTTCTTTTTCGGTCTTGTCTAGCGATCTGGCTTTCATAATGGACATCTTGATTGCTCAATCGCACGTATTTCCGAGATCCATCTGAATTTTACTTTTTTACGTTTTATGTTGATTGCGACATGAACTATTTTTTTATTTATTGGTTTATTTTATCACACTTTACATCTGAAGAGGGCTCAATCCTGTAGCCGAAACTTGTTATGTTTTTTGTACATTTTTATACATCTATACATTTATATACGCCGCTCCGTATCGGTTCATGTATCTTCGTCTAATATTTTTAATTAATTAAATGTTTTTTAACCTAACGACTCTTCTTTCGCCGTTTATTTTGTTTGTTTACTTAAAAACTTATATATAGAGATATTTTTGGCCGTTTTAAATAGATTATCTTTACAATTTATCTTATATGTATATATTAACAAAAATGTTATGTCTTTTAAAATTATGTGTATTCAACATTCTACAACGATAAAAAAATTTTTTCTTTAAATTTAATTTTTTTACAGAAACAGTGTGAAGCTTTATCTATAATATGCTCGTTAAATAATTTTTTTCTTTTAAAAATGATTTTTTTCTGACGAGTGTCGATGTTGATTGTAAGTATTGCGGGATTAACTTTAAATTTGCGTAACTTGATCAAGAAAAATCGTACGTAAATATTTAAAAAAGCATTTTGAAAATAAAATTCTGCATTTTTAATTGAAAGTATTACATTTTTTGAATAAAAATTTTTTTATTCTGTTGTAGGTGTATTAACATTGGGCTCTCTGTACACGCACGCACGGACGCTCACACGCATGCGCAAACGCACGCGCACATTCTCAATGGTAGAAATATGCAACATGTGTATATATTTATAATTATATGTATATGATGTTTTAGAAATTTAAAGTGTTAACACATATAACTATTAACACATATAATAAGATTTATGCAAAGATTTTGAAAATTTTATTTATTATAAGATACAAAAATTTCATGTACTTATTTGTAGTTGTACACACAACGTTGATTCAGAAAGTTTCGATTCAATAATTGATTACATCTTTCAATTTTTAATTTAATCTGGAGTTTTAGTAGAAGAGTTTTACTTTATAGAAATAAATTATGAATCTAATTACGTTGTTGTGTTTCTTTCATTAAACTGTAACAAAATTCTACGTTTTTAAATTTATATTTTTTGTTCTACTAGAACATCGTCGAATAGTAGAAACAAATAAATTTAAAAAATTAGTGAAAAGTTTATAGATCTAATATTGTAATCTGATGTGACATCTTGGTCACAATGTATTAGACATTATTACGTAAAATTTCGTTGAAATATAAGAGCGTAAATAAGGAATTATTCTTGGACTAAAAAGACATTTATTTGTATTAATTCAGTTAATATTTTGTTTGCTAAGTTGAAACAATTTTTATATTCTGTCATATTCGAAGTAATATTGTTAATAAATTACCTGCTCCATGATTGGGATAATTATAGAATTGATGACGTCTGTCCATTAAATACTGAAATACATAAAGAATATTAATTTTTTATG
>NW_017305555.1:101887-112874 GCF_001594115.1 Trachymyrmex septentrionalis | reverse complement strand
TATATGTATATATATATGTATATATATATACACACACACAATACTTATGCTAGTGCGTAAGTATTGTATAATATTTTGAAAACATTAAAATGTTTAATATGTGTATAACAAAATTTATTAGAAAATTGTGAATGCCCGAATTATTGTAAGATTATGCATGTATTGTATGTAGTTACACGAACTGTATGTACATTTTATAAATGATTTTGCTAACAAGAAATAAAAAATGACTTTTTAATTTAATTTATTTCAGATTAATTCATATAACTGAACAAATTCGTGTGAGTCACATAAATATTATACATACTTTTTGTTTAATTTTTCCTGTTTTAAGATATGTATTTCGTTATATTTGACTCTTATGCTCTTGATATTGTTTTTTAAATTTATAGTTCTTTGTTCTTGTAAAAACTTATTGAATTAATTAATAGAGGAAATATCCCTATTATGAGATATTAAATTCATTTTGGATAAATTTCGGAAGTGTACGGACAGAATTTAAAAAATAATTAGTCATTTTAAAAGGAATTTAATAAATATTTAAATACTGTTGTGTAAAATTTAATTCAAATACTATTTTCTCTGGAAATTATAATAATGTAAAAAGTGGGCAAATTGCAAAATCAAAAAATTGTACTTATGATATAAAATACCTTGAGAAATCAATAATAAAGCGCAAAGTACATACATCAGTATTGCAATTAACTAGCTTCATTTAATATTACCAAAATGCAACAAATACAACCAATGTGCGCGCAAAATGAGCATATGATACATTGAACCCTGGACTCGTATTTAGTAGTTGGAACCAAATAGAAACAAGCATTCGATTATGCTTTTTGTTACTGTAATATAACATTCATTTTAACAATGATTGTCACTCGGATATAAAAGCATAGGTTACTTCATTTTAAAACTATACTGAGCAACTCATATTACGATTTTCACGCTTGATGATTTTACGATCATCAAATTTAATTTTTGTAATTAAACAATTCAACATACCCTATATTTTTCTATTAATACAATTTTACTCTAGCACTATATGAAAAATTTATTGTCAAATTTACTTATAATATTAAATAGTAAATTAGGTTTAAAGACTCATTGCAAAGAAACTTAAAGACATCAAAATTGTAAAGTCTTTTATTATAATAACAACTAGAAGCACCGTCTAATAATGCATTTTCCATTAAATAGTTTTCAATCCAAGAGCAATAACTTCGTAGTAAAATTACCAAATAGCATTTATTAGCTTAGCAGAAACGCTGCTTTTTCATATTTCATATAATAAGGGTATTTCCTCTATTATCTATTGTAATAAAAATCAGTTATATTGTCTAACAGCTTTTAGAATTATTGTAGTTAATTATTTGTGCACTATGTCGTTGTTGTAATATAATTTTAAGTTAATTAATCAATTATTGTGTTATACAATACAAAAAAGATTATTTAAAAAATTGAGATTCTATATTATCCAACTACATTTTTTTATCAAACTACTTTTTAAACCAAGTGATTTTCCTATTTTAAATTTCTCAGATAATTTAATTTTTATAATGTTTAAATTAAACACATTGATCTCTCTTTCTCTCTCTAAACTTAAACTCAAGCCCAAGCAGAACAACAAGTCACGGTAATGTTAAAATGACATTAAAATAAATCGGAAATGATTGAAAAATAACTTTTAATAATTATTTTGACATCATTTTGACATTATAATGACTTGTTGTTTCGCTTAGGAGAGATCGTTACATTTTGGCAAGAACTGATGTCATTTAAAGGGTGGAAGTCCTGTAGACATCAAATGTCGAACTTGCAAACGATTAAATGTAGATGCACGTTGGAAACTTTGCGAAATCAATACTTATCGTGTTGATACCAACGCGAATTTTTAAGAATCAGTAATTAAAAAAGAAAAATTAAGCTGTAAGAACCAAAGCGTGGTCAAAAGAAAACAAATAATAACGCGAAAATTAAGTAATTAACCGAGTTGATTCATAATTAATTTATCAATGAGGTTTTTATTTTCCAACAAAGATTCGTTGCACTTGGCAATAAGTGCGTATACTAAAAAAAAAATTTTAATTTTAAAGAAATATTTCTTTGTTTGTATTATATACGTTATTATTACATAAAGTACATAAGTACATATTTTTCTAAATTCTTTGTTCGTATTCAGAAAAATTATTTCTTTATATTGTATAATATTTTATTTTTAAAGAAGTTTTCATTGATCCAAAGAAATAATTTTTTTGAATATGAGCAAAGAAATATTTCTTTGAGATTAAGATATTTTTTTCACAATAATATATATATAAGAATAATACTTGATGTTGAAGAACTGCTTAATATGTAACGATTTAAAGACTAGAATGTATTGGAAAGTAGGAGTCAGCGCGATATTTGGTGCGCAAGTATAACAACGGAAACGTTTAAAAGTTCATTTTTAATATAAAGATATATGATGTCCATATAAAATCCATATTTGATTTTTGTCTCTGTATAACCGAGGAATAAACAACTCTTACATTTCATTCTATGTATTTGAAAAAATTTATTTGGATCACTCTTGTTTCTTCATCTAATTATTCAAATAAGTACACGGAGAGAATTTTTTTTCCGTTTTTTTTAGAGTTTACCCTGAAGATATGATAATTGTAGAAGAACATTGTATTTTCAAGAATTTTAAAATATTTTTCATTCATTAGTAAAGCAACAATAAAGTATAACATAAGTTTGATTAATTTTACTAAAGTGCATGATAAAAATCTTTAAAATATTGTATTATATACCACAACTATCTTATTTTTGGGGTAAATTTGAAAACAAAATTCTCTCTGTGTATTATAGTCAATTGATTGACTACTGTGTATATACAGTGTAAAAGTTTCCGATCAGTGACATTTTGTATGCTAATTTATAAAAAAAAGCCTGATAAAATTTTAATCATTATTGCGTATTAGTAAAATGGATAACGAAATCTTGTAACATCTGATAACGATTAAAATTTTCTTTTAAGCTTTTTTTTAATAAATTAGAGTGTACAAAATATTATTAGCCGGGAACTTTTGCACGCCACTGTATGTGCAAGTTACATCAATTCGCTCCACTTCATAAGAATTACTTGTTTCTTTCTGGTCAGTAAACTGAGCTAGGGAACTTCTTTGAGATATTGGATGGTAGGCAACATGGTTGGTGCACTACTTGTATAGAATAGAATTATATTAATTCCATTAAGAATGACTTGAAGTTGAAACGCGTACGGATTTTATATGGACCATTATGTATCTTTATATTAAAAATAGACTTCTAAACATTTCTATTGTTATATTTGCACACTAACAAGGAAAGTGCCTAAAGTGATAATTGATATAAAATATTGGAAAGGTCTCAAGTAAAGTACAATTGTGTAATATTTCGTTTGAATGGCGCTTCTAGAGGGCGTTATGTGCAATAGAAGTTACAGGTACAAGATCCTCTAAAATTCTCAAAGTATCTTAAAACCAATTAATTAAAACAAATATTAACAAATATTGCCGACATTTAATTATGGATACCCTAACCTCTGTTGTTTTATCTAGTAAAATATTATCACGACCGCAGAGTGCGCCATGGGGAGGTCACGGTAGGATTTTACACTCCATTTTTTTTATTTTTTATTTATTTTATTTATTTTTACTTTATATTGTTTTGTTTTTAATTGTTTATTTTCTATATGTTTTTTAAGATTTATGTTGGATCCGCTATTTTAAACTTAAAACTTTGACTATGGATTCATTATTAGCGATAAAAAGACCTTTATAGATAAAGTTCCATGTAAAATATAGAATTATTCGCTCTCACCAGTTTTGAAAAAAAAAATTTTAGTGAATTGGTTAATATAACATAAAACACACGGTTTTTGTTTTATTTCAGAAATCAAAATAAGAGTAAAGAAAGGGGAAAAAACGCAAAAAGACTGATGCTAATGATAACGTTCGAAAAAACAATCATAACAAAGAGATCTACTGCAGAAATTATATGAACATTTAATGCATGTATCATTTTGATTACAAATCTGACAAATGGGTTCTTCAAAAGAAAAGTTTATAAAAAGTAATTCAATGCTCGATTAAATAAATTAAAATAATCAGTTAAAAGGCTCAGAGCACAAGCAAGATATTCTTCGCTATCGTTATTGAATTATATTTAACTAAAAATACAAATACAGACATTTCTCGACTTTCTATCCGATCATTTTCAATGTTACATATACAGTTTACACTAAAACAATGACATACTAAAAATTCTAGAAAAGTCTAGCGCTTTAATATTAAAAACCTCAATCCTGAAGCACAACGTGTGCAATCCGTAAACCTTGATATGACTGCAAGAAATTATAGGATCTTTTCTTAAACATGTCATTCCAGGAATGAATCTCCTCTTATCACAGCGTATAAATTAATAATTAACATAATTTGCCATCGTATAAAGCTATTAGGTCTCTTTTCAAAAGCTTACATATACAAATTGTCCATAATAACATGACGATGTATTGCTATGTAAAGTAATAATTTAAACTAATAAGAATTTAAGCAAATTAAAATGCTGCAAGATTTAGATTAATACCTGTGTTTCTACCAACGAAAATGATAATAATTATAGCGCAAAACAGTATATACAGCAAGCAGTATAAAGACCAGAACTCAAAAGGTATAAATTGTATCATGTTCTTCCGTACTTTTTGACAACTTATTTTAAACTGATAAAGATACATATAACGAAAAAATCGGCATATATGAATGGTGAGGAAATTCAAAGGAGAGGAAAAGATGACGGAAAACATTCAGGAAGGTAACAAAATAAAACATCATTCGGTTTCAGTTATTAATAGGTTTTTTCAAAATATCCCAGCTTACACACCTGAAGAAAAATATATCAATAGTTGTTTAAAATCTACTAACAAATTTGTCAAAAATAATCAAAATATTTTTATTAGCGGACAAAGGTAACGCTACAATTTTTCTAGATAAAAACAAATATTTTAATAAAATGGAGTAAATGTTAGCTGACAAAGACAGGTACGAAGTAATTTCTAAAGATTCTTCCAAAAAACCAGTGACCTGTATAATCTTATCAGTAGATGGAAGAAGAATGACATCGATGAACTTACTTATAAAAAGTTACGCAACACTGACGGAATAGTATCGAGGGCATATGAACTTTCTAAAATTTACAAACCTAATGGTCCTCTTAGAATTATTATCTCTTTGATTAACAGCCCACTGTATTCACTTTCTCTTTTACATTTCATTATAAAAAACAGCAATAAACCAAGTGGAAAATAGCTTCCAATTACAAACTAAATGGAATTTATTTTGAGGCTGACTATCATCAGTTGATCTTTTTAGATGTTGTTTCACTTTTTACCAACGTACCAGCAGAATTAGTAATTGAAGGTACTGAGAGGAGATGAGAGAATATTTCGAAGAACATAAAAATTCCAAAAAAGGAATTTTTTGTAGCTATTAAATTAATATTGAAATCCATCCATTTTTCTTTTAATAAGAGATTTTATAGACAGGCTTTTAGTTCTCCCATGGGCTCTCCATTGTCATCATAGCAAATATAGTTATGGAAGATTTGGAAAAAAAAGCGTTTCAATTTTTGCTGCGTCGTTTAATATTTTACTTTAGATATATAGATGATATATTATATTACTCGCTACTCTTCCGGACAGTTTAAATAGAATATTAGAAGTTTTTAACTTGTTCTATGAATGCTTTCAATTTACGCTTGAAATCGGTAAAGTAGCCTGAATTTTTTAGATGTGAGCCTTATTGTTGACGAGCATAGATTTATATTTAACATCTATAAAAAACCTACATTTTCTGAAAGATATCCTTAATTTTCATTCACAACATCCGGTTGTCATAAAAGAAATGAATATATATATATAATTTTTAGTTTATTTGACAAAATTTTTTTTTATCCCACCCGAAATTCTAGTTTAAGAATATTACTGATATGATACAAGTTTTGTTATAGAATGAATATTCTCTTCTTTTTACATTTTCTTCAATTCAAATGAGAATGAAGTTCCACTCTAACAATAGCAAGATCATCAAAAATCAAGTGAAAGAGTCTAATAAGTTCTTAATTGTACCTTTTGTAAGAACCATCTCGGAATCTTTTTTCAACATAGCCAAAAGTGTTAATTTAAAACTTGTAATTACAATTCTGAACACTCTGATAAAATACACAACTGGAAAAGATATTCTTGAGACATCACATCATGATGTTGTCTATAAGTCTTATGCCATAATTGTGACGCATCATATATTGCCAGACAAAAAGGCAATTAAAAACAAGAATCGCAGAGCACTCATCGGATATTAATAAAAAATCAAGCTCACCAAGTGTCATATCTAATGGACCTCACTTAGTTATAATTTTGATCGGAACAATATCAGAATTTTATAATAGATAATTATAATAGATAAGATTAAGATAGCGAATCATCTTATAACAAAAGACTGACTTCTGAGATGATTTTTATAAAGAGACAAAACAATGGACTTATTTTACAAAGTATCACAGAATCGTTACCAGAAATATACTTTTCCGTTATAGAAGCACTTCCCCCTTCCTGAATATTTCCCGTCATCTTTTTCCTCTCCTTCGAATTTCCTCACCACTCATATTTGTCGATTTTTTCTTTACTTGTATCTTTATTAATTTAAAATAAGTTGTCAAGAAACACGGAAGAACATGACACAATTTACACCTTTTGAGTTCTGGTCTTAATACTGCTTGCTGTATATACTGTTTTGCGCTATAATTATTATCATCTTCGTTGGTAGAAACACAAGTATTAATCTAAATCTTGCAGCATTTTAATTTGCTTAAATTCTCACTAGTTTAAATTATTATTACTTTACAGCAATACATAGTCACGTTATCATGGACAATTTATATATATTTATAAGCTTTTGACAAGAGATCTTATACAATAGCCTTATACAATGGCAAATTATGTTTATTGTTAATTTATATGCTGTAATAAGAGAAGATTCATACCTGAAATGACCATGAACATATTTAAGAAAAGATCCTATAACTTCTTGCGGTCATATCAAGGTTTTCGGATTGCACACGTTGTGCTTCAGGATCGAGGTTTTTAATATTATAAGGGCTAAACTTTTCCAGAATTTTTAGTATGTCATTGTAATTGTTTTAATGTAGATTGTATATGTAACATTGAAAACGACCGGATAGAAGGTCGAAACATCTGTATTTGTATTTTTAGTTAAATATTATTTTTAGTATTTAATAACGATAGTGAAGAATTCCCTCAACGGGTCTGTATGAACTGCTCTAAACAATACTTTGTTGGATTGCTATTTTTCCCGATATGTGCCATGCTGTTCAATATATTTTTTAGATTTATTTATACATAGAATGTTTTATTTTAAGAAATCGAGTTTTAATTGTATTAAAAGACCACTTTAGATGCTCCTTGCATGTTTCTACGACTCGCTGCGCATATTCGAGTAGTATAAAAACTTCATTAGAAGATAAACTTTTATCCTATTCATAAATTGGCTCGACTTCATCATGTTTAAAAATATCAGTATATACATCATTAACTATTTCAAACGCAAATTGGTCTTCGTTATTCATAAAATTGATCATGGATATGACTCTTTCCACTAGCTGAATCTCTCTACGAAGGCTGCCCTCAATAGTGGCGTAATTCACAAGCTTTTGCTTAAGAAGCTCAAATATTTTTAGTGGCCATTTTGGGCAGAACACAAAAAAATAAACACGTTTAATATGATAATTTGCACTTGGAAGTAAAGAGAGCTTCTTTATTTCAAAGAATGTTTGCTTATTTGGATATGTGCGTGCGTGTATGCGTGCGATAATATATATGTCATATTTCACAGTACGAAATAAATACGGTTCCGATTAGGGATGTTTCTATATAATCAATATTTTGAAATATCGTAACACTTGATATTCGATATTTGCATCGAAACTTTTAATTTTCGTAATGTAACATATCGGATCTGGAACCTAGATATCAATTAATTCTATAATATAAAAAGCTGTATTTCCAAAATTCAACATAATCCGCATAAATTCACGTTGCTTGAAATTCTCACAAATTTTTGCATTTAAAATGAGATAAATACGTATATATAGAGTGTGTAACATAGCGGATCCTCGGCAATAGGGTAGTGCCTAGACACCCTTGCCAGGTTTGCAGATTATATCCGGGAGTCACTGAGAATCCGCAACGTTGTATAGTCTGTATGTAGTACCGAAGTATTCATTTGAGAAGCAACGATTTATATATTTGTGATCACCTCGGTGTGTGTTAATAAAAATTGCATTAAAAAAATTGCAATTAATAAAAAATAGTATATTAATAATCTAATTTAACCGATCCCATCCCATGCGATACGTGAACGCGCGCGCGCGCGCGAAAAATTGTATGACAAATTCTGAAAAAAATATTCACCAGAGTATCTCAGATTATTCTCAATACTTCAATACTCTGTTAAGGCATACAGATACAGACACTCGAATACTTTAAAAATATTGTCATGATCAGACATATATTATAGTAGATACTTTTAAATTATTTTGTTATAATAGTAATGTAAACAAAATAAAGAGACCAGATCCTTATTACGAGATATCGAGTTCATTTTTGGTTAATGTTAGAAATCTATGGGCAAAATTTAAAAAAATAATAGGTCATTTTGAAGGGAATTTAATAAGAGCTTTAAGATAATGTTATGTAAAATTTAATTCAATTTTTTTTAAATTAAGTTATTTTTTTTTCAAATTTAATTATATATTTTTTTTAAGTTAAAGAAATATAAAAAGTGAGCAAATCGCAAACTATAAAAATGTGCTCATAATTTGAGATTGAGAAATCGATAATAAAATGCAAAGTACACCAGTATTGCAATTAGGAAACTTTACTTAATGTTTGTAAAATACAGACAAACACACTCAGTGTGCGCGCAAAATGAGTATGCAATGCATTTTACTCAGGACTCGTTTTCAAATAGTTGGAACTAAGCATTGCTACAGACACTCAATGTTCATTCTGATTGTCCCTTTTATTATTGTACAATAACATTTATAGCATCAATTTTTTATTGTGGCATAGTAACATAGGTTATTTTATATTAGAAATATCCTGGATATCTCATATTTCGAGTTCCACGCCTTACAGTTTTACAATAACCAAATCTAACTTATGTAATTATAACAATTCAACAATCCTATTTTTTTAAATAGTACGATCTTACTCTATCATTATATAAAGGATTTTTTTGCCAAATATTTTTATTTATTAAGTAATAAACAAGATTTAAAGTTTTAAAGGATTATCTCATCAAAACTTAAAAGACTCCAAATTCTAAAATCTTTTTTTACAATGACTACAGGCATGATCTAATAATTAATTGTCCATTAAATAGTTTTCAATCTAAGAGCAAAAAATTCATGGAATTAATAGATAGCGTTTGTTAGTTTAGCAGAAACGCCACTATCTCGTAGGCGCTTATTTTATGATAGGGTACTTTTCTCTAAAAAATAGTTACATCAAAAATTATTTTTAAAAGGAATATACATTTTCTACTAAAGGCAAAAAATTCACGAAAATGTATCTGCAAAACAGTCTAGATACTGTAGTGTTTTGTATCTAGATACAGATACAGATACTCCAATTTGAACGTATTTCAGATACAGATTTAGATTATAAAATGTATTTCTATACGTGTATCTAGGTATATGTATTTATATTTTACCCAATGATTCCGGTAAAGATACAAAATACTTTTTCATCTACTTCAAATTTTCTTATGAATGGCTTGAAAAAAAGTTGCAGTTACTTTTATTATTAAAAAATGATTTTAAACCTAATTATTATATTTATAATTGTGCAATTTCAATGAATAAATTACTGTTTACTAACAATTGGATGTAAACCATCACTAATCCTCTTATTATTGCAAGTTGTGTCAACAAACAAATCTATATTCCAATTTGATACAAACTTATACATTAATATTAGTTGAAAATATTCTCTGACTGCAGAACGGAAATATCGTCCCATTTTTTAATAATCTTTTGATTTCATTGCCCATGCAAATGGAAAAAATTTACGTGTTAAATTGTTCCTGACAGCTCCAGCTTCGCGGTATGAATAGGTCTAGGTAGTAATTGGGATGAGATAGACAGTTTTGCCGAGCATATAACTCTATCGCGTGTAGGCTGAAAATAATACCGGTGCCAAGGCTCCAGCTCAACCACATAAAGAGGTTGCTGAAATTCTTACGGATGAAGAACATGGGAAAACCAATGGTGATAAATAAGATAAATATTACAGGATAGAAGAAACCGAAGGTAAACGCGAGTATGTACTCGTGGACGATGGCAGAGATGAAGAACACAGTAGTAGCTGACAACATCCGATTGTATGGTATCACGATTTCGTACATATCCTTATAAATATACGTGTACAGCCAGTCGTGTACTACCACGTTCCACGTGCGGAAGAATGTGTAGTAAGTCGTGCTGTTCCACCAGTCCTATAATACAAATGATATAAATCAGTCGTTACTTCTTTTTATATATTTTATTATATAGCAGGAATAGCAACACTGTAGCGATTGGAAAGACCCGATAAAAAATTTGTCATGCATGAATATATATAAATATACAATATAAAAAAAATATATAAACATACATAAACACGCATAAATATTCATAAACATGTATAATTATATATGAAATATGTTCATACATGTTTATATATCCTTCTTTCTTTTATAAAATTACTTTTTGGTGTAATAGAAATAATAATAGAGTAATGTGAAAACATTAAAAATAATTATAAAAGTAATTTTTGCACTATTTGTTTTAGAAAAAATTAAGTTTGAAGAAATGTAAGAAAATTATTTATGTATAATTATATATAAAA
>NW_017305555.1:96578-101787 GCF_001594115.1 Trachymyrmex septentrionalis | reverse complement strand
AATTTTTTTATATTTTTCCAAACTTGCTTTTTTTAAAATAAACAATGCAAAAATTATCCCTTTAATTATTTTTTATGTTTTTACATTACTATTATTATTTCTAATACACTATAAAGTAATTTTATTAAAGAAAGGAGGATGTATAACATATATGGACATATATTTCATACATAATTATATAATTATACATGTTTATGAATATTTACGCGGGTTTATGTATGTTTATACATATTTATATATATTTATGCAGGAAAAATTTTTTACCGAAGATTACAGAACGTAATAAAAAATAGGCACCAATACCGCCAAGTAATCACGTGACCAAAAGTATCATTTACAGATCTGTTCGTGTTGCTTAAACTTTCTGTGCACTCAGCAGCTTCGCTCCCTCTCTTTTCATCGGTCAAATATATATTCATCTCATGTTTAAATCAAAAATTTATGGGGATTTGAAGCAACGCGATATAGAATCACTTTTATAAAAGAAATGCAAACTGTAAGTGGATAATTTTCTTTATGCATATGTTTATGCGTTTGAATTTTGGAAATATAGCCTTTGTATTGAATCAATTGATGTTTAGGAATCCAGATCCGATACGCTACGATATGAAAACAAAAGTTTTGATGTCACTAATATCAAAAGGGGTTATAAATAATATTTCAAAATATCGATTATATCAGAACATCCCTAATTGACAATATGATATATTATATGAAATATATTTGCGTATTCTACATTTAATTCTTGTGAGATAGATTACTGAAAAGGTATATTTACCTTGTAAAACAATCGATCGGCAAACTGCAGTATTTCCGCCCAAGCGTTCATCCATGTATGCAGCAGGAGATAATTTATGGTGACAAGGAAGCAAATGCCGGGAAAACTAGACTTGATGGTATTCTTGACGTACCATTTCCAATCCAGATGTTGCGTGCCGAATACGTGGTAGGCCGGTAATATCAGGCTTTCCAAGATAAAGGCGAGATAGAAAATTGATAGGCCAAATTCAACAAAATTACGAATTACTACCATCCATCTAACTCTTTTTGTCCTAAAAAAGAATCAATATTACTCAAATAGACTTTTTTCCAAAGTTTTCTCAATTTAATGTAGCTAATATGGCAGTATTATTAAATTATCTTTTAGTATTATGATGAAACTTAAGCTATATCTTCGAATTGAATTATTAAAGAATTATGACATATTGTTCGTATATTTCGCGAACAAACTTGGAAATTTTTTTTTCTAAAGCCATATAAATCCATTATTGTCAAATAAGAAGGTAAATTTTATAAATTATAATTAAGTAGCTTGTCCTCTTATTGTACAATTAAATGCTTATGTCTTAAATGTTTATTTTTTCAAAGAAATTATGAAATATCTTTACCTGGGATATTCGTCGCGGTACACAAGAGTTGGTGCGAAAAGGAAATATAAATATTGCGAGAATCTGGGCTCATTCGGTGGCGGAATTTCGCTGTGAGGTTTATATGACAAAAATCTAGATGCTACGGTTCTGACAAAAGCGTGACACTTCATTATCATACGTATCTAAAGAAGCAAACATTATTTTAAGTAGAAAAATTTTTACTCTAACAACTATTGTAATATTGGAATAATGAAAAATAATCAACTATTCTACATATTTATATATGTAAATTGATGTCACAAAACACATGTAGATACAAATTACGTTAATGTCTTCGACAATAAGAAAAAAATCATTAACAGATTTTATTTACTATATTTGTACTATTAAATATGGTATGTAAAACGAAAAAATTGATTTAAGTATTTCTGCGTATACTTTGCAAATAAATTCATATTTTTTGTTTCTAATGTTATAATTCACGTTATAAATGCAGGTTTTAAAAAGTGCTTACTTGTTCCAGCATTATAATCATTCTACAACATATGGAGAGATTCGCGCCGAGCATCGCCTTAATAGGACAAATAATAAAGAGAATTTGATACAATATAAATATTAATAGCCAGCTGTAATCCCATAATTTTTGGAGGGAAGCTGCAAAAAAAGATACAGTTGAATCATTTGAATCAATTAATATTATCTAACAACTTTTACAATTATTACGATCAATTATTTTTGCACTACGTCATTGTTCAATATAATTTCAACTTAATTAATCAATTATTACTACAAAGAAGATTGTACATAAAATTGAAATTTTATTTTATAGATTTCTTTTTAAACTACTTTTTAAACCATACAAGCGGTTTATTTCCAATTTTTAATTTCTCAATTAATTTAACTTTTATAATGTTTAAATTAAACACATTTATCTAAACTTGAACTGAAGAGATCGTTACATTTTGGCAAGAATTGAAGTCGCCGGTACGCCCAGAGGGTGAAAGCCGCATAGACACCGAATGTCGAGGCCTGCATGAATGACCAAATGAAGATGCACGTTGGGAACTTTGCAAAGGCATACCGTAAAGTGTTGGTGCCAACGCGGATCCTTTTAGAATCAGTAATTAAAAAAGGAAATTAAGCTGTAAGAATCAAAGCGTGGTTAAAAGGTAACAAATATGCAAAAATAAAGTAATTAACCGAGTTGTTTAATAATTAATTTGTTTATGTATTTTTTTCTGTTTTCCAACTAAGGTTCATTGCACTTGGTAATAAATGGACAGATATCTTAATTATCGTCTTTTATCACGAGTAGTTTTCCAAACACAATAATGAAGTGACTGTCATTTTCTTCAACCCCGATAATATATACGTCATATTTCACAGTCAGATAATAAATACGGTTCTGAGTAGTCAGACAGTATGAAATTATAATCGACGTGAAATCACCAAATATCTTTTAAAAATGTGAGACAAAATATTTAAAAACTTAATTTGAAAATTTAAGACCAAATTATTAAAAATAAAAGAAGAATTAAATTTAAAAGTTTTGATTAAAAATTTAACTAATATTATAAATGTTATATAAAAATATATATTTCTATATTTTCAAATATAGTATATTTCACAAAACAATACTTATGAATTTCTCCAAATCAACGAAATTGATGATTCTGCAGTAGAGGCTAATTAGATTCTCATTGCCAACTTACGTTCCATACTCTATAATATCGCATGCGATGGAGTTGAGAAGGAAAAGTAGGAAAGTCATCATGAATACATTGTAAACTGTGCGAATATGCGGGATGTTGAAGAGATCAGTGAGCAATGAGTTTCTTTCGAGGAACTCCTTATTCGGTAGTGCGCCTTTTTTGCTGGATTCTCTGCAAGAATATTAAAAATGCAAATATAATCAGTATAATGAAAATAAAATGTTTCATTGATTATGTTGTAAATTTAAATTATATATATTCTTATGTTATTAGATTTAAAAAGAATGTACTCTCAATACAACGCATAATCATTGTGATATACTGCGGTAACTGCCAAAAATGCGTAGCCCTTTTATTTTATTTCATTTATTCATTTTCATTAGAAGCTGTCGAACTTTAACTGTTTAATCGCCAATAAATATTATATATGTATTTTTTAGATTCTTATCTTTACAATTATATTATATTACTGTACAATATCATACTTTATTGAATATAATATTTTAATAAAATATTTTTAATGTCAAGACAAATAGTAATAAAAAGTTATATGGTTCAAATATTATAAAATTTGATTTTATTTGAACTTTGTGACACTTTTACTTTTTTACTAGAAAAACTAGCTTTATGCAACAATATTGTGTTACTTTTCACGTTGATATATTTTTTGCTTTAAAATTTATTGTTATAAACTAAGAAGGTACAATTTTGAACAAGGTATAATTGCATGTAAAAGTAAATGGTGACTTTCAACTTTATCTTCAAAATAAAATAATGTAGCAAAACGCTGCAAATGCCATTTTTTTTATATAAAAAAACGTTGCACTTTCAATGCAATGAGAAAATTTGTTATTTACACTGTACTCTAATGTCATATACTACAATAAATCTTAAAGCTTATTTAGGTACCTATAGCAGATACTTATAGTAGTTTTTACTAGTAAAACTGGTGCCAGATATGTTACCATGTTAAATTACATGCACGCAATACTGGTAAGCATTAGAAAACGATGGGAACTTATTTGTACACCATAAATTCAAATTCAATTTCAAAATTGTATAATGTTTGTAACTGTTCCACATTATACTATACTCGTATTTTCGGGTATTTGTGGAATTATCTACACTATCTGACATTTGTCAATAAGTAGATACAAAAATATATACTTTTAGATTCTTTTCTATTTTTTCTCTATTCTGATGATTTCTCACCTTTTGTCACGATGTTTGTCTGTTCTATATAGCAATTCTCCATTTTTTGCCAAAGGTACTGCTATCTTCTGATGAACGTCAGACATCATGTTATTAATGCGGTGGTTAACGTATTCCAAAACATCCTGTCTTATTTCCTATAAAGAAATACATTTTATATTATTCCAAATATATCAGAGAGTCACGTCATCTCTTACGAAATCGCATCTTCTTGGTTTAAACATTTAAATGATAAGCGATTAAACATAGTCGTAACGTTCGACGGTATACTAGTTCTATAAACTTAATAAAACTATTTAAATTTATATTGCAATTACGATCAAGTTGAGGTCAATGATATTTTTTTCGCACCTGAATTGTTTTTTGCAATACATCAGCGATCGCCTCATATAAAATATCTGTGAATGCATTTCCGTTGACTGCTGAAATAAAAAATTCAGAGATGTGCATGACATATTTATGTACTTTGATGATGTATATAAGGAAAATAAATTTTTTTTCTACGAGTTGTTTAAATTATATTGTTTCCTTTTTTAAATAGTTTTCTAGTCATTGCGCTACAATTTTTGGTCATTGAGTTATTAAAATTGAGTAGTGTATTTTCCGATTTTTTTCTCTAAAAACCTGTACTGAAAAAAATTGATAAAATTTTAATATATATTTGTTTAGATCAATGTTGAGATTTACTTGCATTTTAGCCGATTTTCAACTTGGTTTCTATTCCTTAAGAATCAAACTGAAAATCCGCAAAGTGTAAGTAAATTCCAGTTTTGATTTAGATACTATATTACAATACAATAAGACAATTAATAATACAATAGATAATTACAATACAATATAATAATAAGATAATATAATAATAATAATAAGATAATAATAATTAATTAAGATAATAATTAATTAAGATAATATTAA
>NW_017305555.1:73847-96189 GCF_001594115.1 Trachymyrmex septentrionalis | reverse complement strand
AAGTCTTTAGACTACAGAGAATAAATATTTAATTAATTTAAAAAAATAATATTTAAATTTTTCTTTACCATTTTTTTAATTGAATAAATATTTATTTGTTGTAGGTAAATGTTCTATTCGTACTATCTAAATAAATATTTATTAAAATTTCATAAATTCTTTTTTTAGCACAAATTTGCAATATTCTACCAAAATAATTCAAGCTTTGATATATCGTGATAATTCACGACAATTTATGGTTAAAATTTTAATTGTCATGAAACTGTAACAATTGCTAATTTATTATTGTAAAGATGCCATGTCATGAATTATTACGATATTATTTTCAAATATTTCTTTTTCTAAATTTGAAAGCTTGTTATACAGGATCTGGCTCAAATTTTATAAGTAATTGATGAAATTAATGCTTATTTTGAAAGCTTACATAAATCGTATAAATATTGTAGTATAAAATAGTTAAAATTAGTTAAAATAAGTTTGTTAGAATAAGTGTATTGATTGTGTGATGAAAACTATGTTGAAAAATGAAAAAAATTGCCAAAAATCACGCGTTTTTTTCATCAGACCGAGAACTTTTCGAACTACCCCCATACATATATACATATACATACAAAAAATTTTCATTTTTCGCGTTTCTGCTTTAAGTGAAAAGTTACATGATTAGTTCCCTGGACTGTAAGATGTCATAAGATCTCGACACTGTCTACATAAATAATACCGAGAAATCAGACAGTAGCAAATTGATGACAAATTTATTATTGACCATAATGATCCTTATTTTGACGAATAATTATAATTGTTTCTTAATAAATTTATATGTAAAAATCGAAGGATAATACAGAATTTTTTTTGACAACTAAATATAATTAAATTGTTTCAGAATCATGCATCTTACTATTAATTGAGTCATTTATTTCCCAGGCAAAATGAAATATTTATGTGAAACATTTTTTGTAATATTTCAATAAAATGTTTCAAAAATATTTTGAAAACATTTGTAAGACGTTTTAAAATATTCCACAAAGACATTTTTAAAATGTTGTACGTTTCATACAAAATTACTTAAATATTTCAAATTTTTCAATGAAACATTTTTTGAAAATATTTCTGAATATGATGTATGGATTACCTGTATCTTTATTCTTCTCATGAAGATCTATGGAAGGACTTTCACTCATGACTAAGTAAGGTGGCCTATGAATTTTACACCAAGGCCATTAAATTCTAAGCGATTTGCAAGCCTTCCAAAAAATCAATGGCTCCGTACTGATATATAAAAATAAATCGAATTCTTAAACAATCAACGATCTTTGACCATAATACACCTGCAATTTACGCCGCACGATACATTAATATTACTTATTAATTAGCAATTGTAAATTTTCCTTTAAATTTCCTAAAATACGACACGGTTGATCGTGTTTGGCAGCGAAACGCAAAATGTTCGATCCCGATCTCGACTGTGCATATTTCGCTCCGTGCACGCGGATTATTTAAACGTACTGATATCGGTATTTATCTCATCATGAGTACAGTGCGCACTGTACTAGTCCGAGAGGACATATGTACTTTAAATGATTCTTTGATGCACGTGGTATCCCAATTCTCAAGTGTTTTTCGTTCGTCGCATCGATAAATCCTTCCTATTCATCATCATTTAACAAGAACACGCGTACTCAGTGCTGATAAAAAAATTATCTCTGATTTAGAAAATGAAATTTATTTTTCAATTTAGTAAATAATTTAGTGCAATTTTATTAAATTATAAATAATTATAATATAAATTTAAACTATAATATGTGAGAATAAATCTAATTACATAATACAAATTATATTTAATTAAATTTACATAGAAATATTGAAACACTAATTAATTAAATTATATTTTTATGTAAATTTAAAATATATATTACATATTTATATTACAACTGTTACAATTGTAACCATCAATTGGAAAACATTCTATTTTATTTATTAAATTTATAGCATCTTTTAATTTTAAAATATACCGTTTTTCAAATGTATTATCTTTCTTCAGTCGATTCTATTTGAGTCGATTATTCGTTTTTCTTTCCGAAAATATATTATATCACTTATTGTCGTCAAATAATAAATTTGTTAAGATTAATAAGTTTTGGACGAGTTTTATGAAGGAAATAAAATTGCAAAATTGTATCATTTAAATTACAAAAATTACAAAAAATTTTTGTAATTTGTTTTATTTCGAGAGCACATTTGTTATATTATATATTGATCGTATCATTTAGTTAACTTTAAACGGATTTTTTTTACAAAAGTCAATAGAAAGTCTAAATGACTTTATTTTATCATCATAAAGGCCCAAATTATGATTTTTGTTACAAAATTCGATTTTTTTTTGTTTTATTAACATTAACTATAAGAATCAATATAGAGTCCTTTGTATTTTTGTTAATTTTTTGTATTATTGATCTTTATTGTGATTGGCCGATTTATTTACTCTACATTGCTAAAGCTTTTTTTAGGTGCTTTTAATCTGTGCGACGCATGAAAAATAATTGACGTACGTGCGTACAGTGATCTGAGTATCTATCAGTCAAAGTGCACATGTCCTCTCGGGTTTATTCAGTACGCATTGTACTTTAAACGTCTTACGCAGTGCAAGCGAGTGTGACAAGTACATGCACTGATAAGCAATAAGAAACATTCTTGATATACTTTCAAGTTTTTTTCTTATTGTATTTTTTTCCATCGTCTTCTTATGATTCTGCCAATCGCTGATGTTTCTTATCTTAAAATGCCGTGTTACATGCCCTGAAGCCTCTTTTTGTTGAGGCTTAGAGTATTTCGTTTCTGGTGAAATATAACATTAAAAGATTTTCGGGGTCGCTGATTTCGAATCCGAACTAAAAATTAAAAAATTCAAAATAGTTGAATCAATATGGGGGACGCAAATGCTAAAAATCTTTTGATTTTAACAAAATGTAATGTTAAAATATTTTCGGGGTCACTAATTTCGAATTTAAACTTAAAATTAAAAAATTGAAAATAGCTAAACTAATATAGTAGACGGAAATGATTAGAGTCTTTTGATTTTGGCGAAATGTAGCGTTAGGTCTGTTTTTGGCGTCGCTGATTTCGAAATTGTATCTAAAATTTGAAAATTTAAAATGGCTCGATATGGTAGACAGAAATGTTAAAAATCTTCCGATTTTAGTAAAATATAGAATTAAAGGATTTTCGGAATCGTTAATTTCGAATCCGGACCTAAAATTTGAAAATTCCAAATGGCTCAATTAATATAATAGACGGAAATGTTGAAAATTCTTCGATTTCAGCAAAATGTAGTATTAAAAGGTTTTTAGGAACGTTGATGCCAAATTTCCGAACTTAAAATTTAAAAATAGAAATTCAAATTTGAAAATTAAAAATGGCTAAGTCAATATGGCGGACCAAAATGTTAAAAATTCTCCGATTTCAGCGAAATGTGGTATTAAAGACATCTCAGGGAGCTAATGTCGAATCCAAACTTAAAATTTGAAAATAAGAACCCAAATTTAAAAATTCAAAATGGTTGAACCAATATGGCGGACGGTAATGCTAAAAGTCGGTTTTGGCGAAATGTAGCGTTAAATTTTTAGAGTCTCTGATTCTGAATACGAATTTGAAATTTGAAAATTCAAAATAGCTGAATCAATATAGAATAGAAAAATTAAAAATGGTTGATTCAATATAGCGGACGGAAATGAAAATGCCAAAGTCACTCGATTCTGGTGAAATATAGTGTTAAAGGTTTTCCGCTTTTACAACACCGATTATTCCGGAAAGTTTTCAGAAATGTTTCCTTTTACATTTCATGAATAACAATTCCGAAAGAGTTTTGCAATATGTCATATAAAGTGTTTTAATAGCCAAAATGTTTACTAATAACCTCCAAGACCATTTATTCGGTTGAAAGCTCCGAATTGAAAGCTCCAAAAGGAAAGTGGCTTAAGGGATGCATCGCAAAAATTGAAACTATGTGAATATGAAAGCGCATAAATTCTATGTATTTGATTTTTCAAATCGACTGTTATTAACACGTGGAGGGAGGGCAGCCCACTCAGACTTCATACAGAACAATTGGTTTCAACTAACAAAATAAACGAAAAAATTTTTTTGCGAATTTCTAGAGCGTATCAATAGCGCGTTGTTATAATATATAATTTATTCATGAAGATTTTGGTTCGTGCGTAATTACAAAAAAATAAACATTTTTGCCTTAAAACCTTAGTCGCTACATGATGTATCTATAATTTTCATTTTTATATAAAATATTATGCATTGTAATATTAATATTATTAAACATAAAATAGCCGAGACTGAGTGTCTTTTGAAAATAATATCAATATTGATAAAATCTCTTTTTTTTTACAAAGTGCCACAATACTGATAATTTTTTTAAACTAAAGGTATTTCTATACAAAATTTCTTGTATAAAACTAAAGTTAAATTCAGAAGACGCGTATGAAATATAACGTATACTATTGCTAGTTTCCTTTAATACATGCCTTCATGCTTCTAATATTAGGCTACTTGTAAATGTTAATAATTTTGTTTTATTGTTACACCCATTTTTTATAAATCAAGGCACATATTATTGAATTATTTTGAATGGATTTCCATCAAAATTATTTTCATTAAGAAACACAATAGAAATTTAGGAAATGATTAAATAATTTCAATCGAAATTCATGAGCTACAAGAATTTGTACGATTAACACACGAAGTATTATCTGCGCTCAGCTATTTTTTATGTCGATCCGATTAGATCGATCGGTAAAAAGTTTGCAGATATGTAACTTTCTGGAGAATATGGCGGGCGCATATTAAAGATATAGGTATGTATTATTTTCAAGAAATCATTAAAAATAACAATTTTTATATCATTATATTAATTTTTATATTTTATTTTATATAAATTGTTCTAATTATGTATATCTGAGTAATTTGTATAAAAATTGAGGATATCTAATTGATTTAAAATTTATTTAATTTTTTGTTTTTATCTCTCTCTCTCTCTCTTAATTATTACATAAAATATTGTTTGCTACAATCTGCAAATTTGATAAGGTCATAGAATTACGAATTAAATCTGGTTTTTAAAATATATTTTAATAAAACTAATAATTATTTGTTCAATTAATGTTGATTTAGATTCACAATTTAAAAGTTTT
Organism: Trachymyrmex septentrionalis; assembly: GCF_001594115.1. NCBI lineage: Eukaryota > Metazoa > Arthropoda > Insecta > Hymenoptera > Formicidae > Trachymyrmex > Trachymyrmex septentrionalis. The sequence continues at coordinate 90,994 of NW_017305555.1, read as the reverse complement.
TCATTTAAAATTATAGCAAAGCATTTACAGCATAAGTTCATTAAATTATTTATGTTTTTGTTAGTCAATTTCAGAGACTATTTATAACAAAAATGTTTTGAGTGATTTGGTTATTTTAGATGATTTATTAACTGATAAATTTAACTGATATTTTATGTAAAGTCAAAACTTTAATCAAATTAGCATTACACCTAATCGACTAATAATACTGTTTGATCACGCAATTCAATAATCACTGTGTGCGCGCGCGCGCGTGTGTGTGTGTGTGTGTGTGTGTGAGTGACTGTATTGACATAATCGAATCAACTTAAGTAATCGGAACGCACTTGCTGCGGTTGGCTTCTGAATTAAACATATATAATAATAATTATTCAACTATTCTAAGTTCAATATCTTAAGCTCGACATATTTATGCTTATATTAGATAACCCAGATCGGAGAACAAATTAATTTTTATACACATACATGTGTATAAATATTCATTATATGTATTTATAATATGAGGACGATTTGTATTATCTACATATTTTACGTAATACGAATTTTTCGATGCATGTGTCGACGATCATCTTATCTCAGTGGAACAAGAGAGAGAACTTTCCACTAAGATAAAATTTCAATGATATTCTCATATCATTATACAGTTGGAGAATTTATATGAATTATTTTTACGGATAAAAAAAGGTATTTTTATCTCGGTATAAAGATTAAAAACGAAAAGAAAAAGTTGCATAAAGTTAGACAAATTAATAAATTATTGCACAATAAGTTATATTTATTCTTTTTGTTTTCATGTTTTTGTATCACGTTTTATTACAAAAAATTATTATTTTTTATTATAAACATTACTTCTTTTACTTCTTTTCATTTTAATTGCTCTGCAAATATTATAATTTAATTCAATCCTATTATTAATTTAATTAAATCTGAAATAAAAAAGTAGAAGTTCGGAAATCTTCTTCCCAGAAAGCAATTAGACACAATAAATCTGAAATAATAAATAAACACGAGTTGATTAGTTTCTTCATGTACAGTACAGAAGCTCGCAGCAACAATGCTTGCAGCAGTAACGTTTGCAATATTACTGCAATATTGCTATATAAACTAGAATCTTCGAAAAATATTAGGTTGTTTGGAAAGTAATTTCGTTTTTTCTTATGAAAATGAAAGACGATTTTCAATCAGACGCGTTTCATATGATCATGAACGGTCGAATTCGATAAATTTAATCTCTCAGCGATCTCACGAGTTATTATTCACCGGTTTGGATCAATTAATGCCTTTATTGTGTCTTCATCAGCTTCAACTGGCCTTCCAGAACGTGGTGCATCTTCAACATCAAAATTGCCGGATCAAAATTTTGCAAACCAGTTTTGGCACTGGCGTTCTGTCAATACATCTTCTCCATACACAGCGGATAATTTTTTCTTGCTTGAACAGCATTTTTACCTTTTCGATAGTATTAAAAAGTAAAATATGCCGAAAATGCTGCTTTTCACTTTCCATATTTGATAGGGCACCAACCAAAAACTACTGCGTAGAATCAATAGAACTTTTTTCACAAGCAAGCCTTGCTATATCAGCTGTCAAAATAAATATATAATGATTATGCGGCTTAAGTGTGAAGTTGGCTGTGAAAAAATACAATAAGTCCTCTGTTGGGAAAAAACAAAATTACTTTCCAAACAACCTAAATTAAACTGACAGTCAATTTTCTTCATTTTCGGTAGTAATAATTCGGTAATAATAATTTATAAACCAAGAATCATGATAAACTGATATTACTTTGCTTTATACAATGCAACTTGAAAATCGTTATCGGTTATAATAAACAAAGAATAAAAATGCACAAAAAAACATTTTCTATTTCAAATTTTTTTATTAAAGACTTGAAGAATTGCAATTACTTTTATTATCAAAACATGCCTTAAAATAAATACTGTGTAATTACATAAATGAATAACTTTTTAACAAATGCATGGATCTCCATTGATCCTCTTATTAATATGATTTTATCTCAACATCTGTTCTTTGCTCTATTCTAGTAACATTAAACTAATTACATCAACTTGTAGATAACATTTCTTATATACATAATTTCTAACTGCAGAGTGGGAAATACAGTGTTTCATTGAAAGATTTTATTGCTAACGCAAATAAAAAGATTTACACGTTAAATTGCTTTTGACAGTTCCAGCTTCGCGGTATGAACAGGTCCAGGTAGTAATTGGGATGAGGTGGACAGTTGTACCGGGCGTAGAATTCCATTGCGTACAAATTGACTAGGAGGCCGTTGCCGAAGCTCCAACCGAACCACATTATGACGTTGTTAAACTTGATGAAGAATATGGGCAAGCTTAAGGCGAAGAAAAAGATGAACATCATCGGATAGAACAAGCCGAAGCTGAACGCGAGTATGTACTCGTGGAAAATGGCGGAGACGAAGAATACAGCGATGATTGACAGCGTCCGATTGCGCGGCACCACAATCTCGTACATATCCTTATATATATATGTGTACAGCCAGTCGTGCACTACCACATTCCACTTGCGATAGAACGTGTGATAATTTGTGCTGTTCCACCAATCCTGTTACGTAAGCGATACAGCAATTCATGAAGCTATAGTTTACAAAAGTCGATAATCTAGAAAGATTCGGAAGCTTCCGGAAGTTATCGCAAATTCTTTCGTTTAAGGGAAATATCTTCCTCGCAGCTATTTCTCTTATAAAATTACTATGCAAATAAGTTATAGGGTCAATTCTGAACCCAAGGAAAATTCAAAGGTCAACACAAAATCAAAATGACTTTATCTTGATCTTTAACGTAAATAAACAGTCAAATTTTGTAATCAAAAAACATCATTTTAACTTTCATGATGTTAAAATAAAATTATTTTGATTAAGTTTTTCTGACTTGGTATATTTAAGCTTGGTATATATTTAATGCTTATATTAAAGCATTTGAGATATACTGCGATATAACTCTTAAAAGTAGATATATTTACTTGCATATCCTTTGTATAACTATTTTAAAAGATAGATGAAGACGCATATTTATTTACCTTGTAAAACAATCGGTCAGCAAATTGCAACATTTCCGCCCAAGCGTTCAACCACGACTGCAGCAAAAGGTATTGTCCAATGATAAAGTAGAGAAAGCCGGGAACACTAGAGTTAATGGCATTCATGATAAACCATTTTTGGTCCAAATATTGTGTACCGAATACGTGATAGACTGGTAATATAAAGCATTCCGAGACAAAGGTGAAATAAAGGATTGCTAGGCCCACTTCAATGAAATTTTGAATTACCACCTTCCACCTAATTCTTTTCGTTCTAAAATAATCAGTTAAGTTCGAATATAGATCTTCTTCTAAAGTTCTCTTAATATTAATTTAACATAACCAACAACAATACTATTAAATTGTCTTTTGTAGTACGATGAATTAAAAAATTTAATTACAGAATTATATTGAGAAAGTAAGGATTAAGAACATTTTGTTTATAAATTTTAGAAATGATCTTCAAAGTTTTTTTTAATTTTTAAGCCATATGAATTCAGTATAGTCCAAATAGAATTAAATTTAGTTCTCGATTAAATTTTATAATTATGTAAAAGTTATCTTTTTCATCGCACAGTTAAAATTTCAAATTAATTATTAATTTCCTAAAAAAGTGTTGAATAAAATATCTTTACCTAGGATACTCGTCGCGGTATACAAGAGTTGGTGCAAACAGGAAATATAGATATTGCGAGAATTTGGGGCAATTCGGTCGTGGAGTTTCAGTGTGAGGTTTGTATGACAAAAATCTGGGTGCTGTGCTTCTGACAAAGGCGTGACTTTTCATTGTCATACGTATCTAAACAAGCAAACATTGTTTTAAGTTGTAAAATTTTTATTCCGACATCTATTTTAATGTTGGAATAATAAAAAATATTCTATTATTCTATAAATTTATATGTGAATTATTCAAGTCATTTAAAATTAAATTACGTAAATGTTTTTAATAGAAAAAAATCTTATTAACACATTTTATTAATTTGTATTTTAAATGTATGCGATTGATTTACTGTGGCATATACTTTTCAAAAAGGATTTGAACTTTTTACTTCTAACATAATTCAAGACGTTTTAATCGCAGATTTTTAAAGATGCGTACTTGTTCAAATATAACGATCATATTGCAACCAATGGAAAGATTCGCGTCGAGCATCGCCTTAATAGAAAAAATAATAAAGAGAATTTGATACAATATAAACATTGATAGCCAGCTGTAATCCCACAATTTTTGGATGGAGGCTGCAAAAAGAAAAGATATAGTTAAATTATTTGAAGTAATTAATATTATTTAATATAAATTTCTTTAATCATTTAATATTATCTAATAGTCTTTATAATAATTTGTTCAATTATTTTTGCACTGTCATTATCGTATTATAATTTCTACTTAATTAATCAATTATTTTAACACAGAAAGAATTATTTAAAAAAATGAGATTTTATTTTATACTTATTTTAATCAAATTACTCTTCAAAAGATTTACTTCCAATTTTAAATTTCTCCAATAATTTAACTTATTGTTTAAATTAAACACATTTATCTAAAACTGAATTAAAAAAATTATTACATTTTGGCAATAATTGGAGTCGTTGGTGCGCCCAGAGGGTAAAAGTCACGTAGACACTGAGTGTCGAGGCTTGCATGAATGACCAAATGTAGAGGCACGTTGGAAATTTTGCGAAAAAAGTCCGTAATGTATTGGTACCAAGGCGGATCCTTTAAGAATCATTAATTAAGAAAGAAAAATTAGGCGGTAAGAATATACATTTTCATATATTTTAAGGATATGTTTCACGAAGCGATATTTAAGCGGTTTTCCCACGAAATGTTGACGACAACGAATGTTGTGACGATTTTACAATGGAAGCGAGTTAGATTCCTATTGCAAACTTACGTTCCTGTTTTCATGATATCGAATGCGACGGTGTTGATAAGCAGAATTATAAAGATCATTACGAACAGATTGTATATCGCACGAAAATGCGAGATCTTCAAGAGATCAGTGAATATTGAGTTTCTTTCGAGAAACTCCTTATCCGGCAACGCATCTGTCTTGCTAGATTTCCTAGAGAATTAACGGAAATGCAAATATGATTAACGTGTTACAAATATATTTATTGATAAATACATCTTACAACAGATATATTTTATTGATATTTTGCAAATTCTTTAAGTTTGCATGCGTACATTCTTACGTTAATAGTAACTTTATGAATGCATTCAATAACACAATTGTTCACCGAGTGGCTAAATAACAGTCGAATGTAATTGGTTCTTATTTTTATCCAATATTTGTCTTAAGATTAGCTTCTCAATTATGTTATAGAATCGTAATGTACTTTATTGGATGTTACACTTTTAATATAATAATTTTTATATCAAAGCATGAAGATATAAGAATTACTTAATAAAAGTTTTATTTTATTTGAACTTTGAACTTTATGATACAATGATTTAAAAAAAATAGATCTAAGCAACAATGTTGCAATATCTTTCACGTTGATATTTTTTGCTTAAAATTGTTATATACTATCGAATATTTTTAAATCTATCTACTTTATTTGTACCTTTATTTGTATCATGTATTTTTATGAGTATTTGCTGTTCGAAGCTTTTTCTCTGATTTTGTCATTTCTCACCTTTTGTCACGATATTTGTCCATGTATAAGAATTCCCCATTCTTTGTCAAAGGCATCCGTATCTTCTGCAGAATCTCAGACATCATGTCATCAACACGGTTGTTAACGTATTCCGAAACATCCTCTCTTATTTCCTGCAAAGAAATACGCCTTACAACAAATAATACATCAGAAAGCCACATTTCTCTCACGAAATCGAATATTCACAGTTTAAGCTTTTATTATAGACTTCACTACACGCTTTTTTGATGGCAAATGATATTAATTCGATACATTTAGTCAAATATATTTTGTCGCACCTGTATTTTTTTCCGCAATACGTCGGCGTTCACTTCATGTAAAATATCTGTAAATATCGCGTTTTCATTGTCTGCTGAAAAGAAAAATACATGTGTAGACTCTGTTGCGTTTTAATCAATCCAATCAATTTTGTCTGAAATTATTAATAATACAAAAAAATGTTTTAAATGAAAGTGAAATGATTTCAAAGGAAACGTATTTTAGTTACAATATTTTTTTTACCGCAAAGGCAGTAAAAAGATAGACATGAAGAGATAATTTCCATTTTTTTAATGAAATATTATATAATTGTTTTATTTAATATAATTCCATTAATTACTCTGAATACAAAATTAACTATTAAAATAGAGATAAGAGCAGAGATAAAAAGTAAAAGTAAAAAAGTATATAATTTTCACTTTTTTTTTAAAGCAACAATATCTCATTATTTTGTGCATAAAAATATTAAGTTACAGTTATAAAAAAAATTAATAATTTACAAATATTTTATATTTCGTATTAAAGTTGACTAAAATAAAGTATAAAATATCTCATAAACTATTGATTTTTCAATATCAGTATTTTTTACTTTATCAGTATTAGAATTGCCAAGCGTCTTATGATTAATCGAGCCGTTTACTTACCATGTTTATCTTTTTCGTGAAAGCTCGTGTCACCAGTATCTTTAACATTCATAATTTCTATAACAATAACTCAATGACTAAATGGAAATTTCGGTCTTAAGGAAACTTTTCTCCGAGAATATTACACTCTCTAAGTAACTCTATGTTAAGTTCTGAGTTACGTGATTTGCGGGAATCCTCTCAGAAAGTTAATAACTCTGTACTAGTTCATAAGGACTTTGATTGTTATGGATCTTCAATAAATTTTCAAACATTTTCAATCATAATATTCGCGATCAACACCGTCACGCATGTGTTGCTATTATTTTTTGATTAGCAATTTTAATGTTAATTTTCTTTTAGATTTCCTTTCGTTTAGAATTTACGCGATCTAACAGTGTTTGGCGAGATACAAACTGCAAATCCCAGCATGATCTCGATTGTGGACTATCTGTTCCGCAGGGCGCTATCTAAACTGCCTGATCGTGTTTATCTAGCATGAGTACGTACGCACTGATTATGTCCTAGTGGCACACGTGTCTTCGGCTAATAGATTCTTAGATAATGCGATACATATTTTCGTGTGTTGTACTGAGTAATTTTCTTACTATATTACTTATTGTTTAAATTTAGAAAAACACGCGCCTTCACGCATGTGCTATAATAAGAGAAAATCTCTCTCTCTCTCTCTCTCTCTCTCTCTCTCTCTCTCTCTTTCTCTCTGATTTAGACAAATACATTATCTTTAAATTTATTAAATTTCATATAACTTTTTAATTAAATAGATTTTATGATGTTAATATCTATGTATTTAAAAGATTAAAATTTGAAATATATAATATAAAAACAGAATAAAATTGAAATATATTTTATATATGAATATTACTATATTATATGCTATAAATAAAAAAATAAGTACTTTTATAATTGTAGATCGTCAATTTAAAAATAGTTGTTTATAAATTTTATAAATTTTAAAAATTTATTTAAAAAATTTTTTATGTTTAATTTTAGAATATCTCATTTTTTCATTGCATTATTTTTTTTCAGTCGATTTTACTTCAGATGATCTTGTCTCTCTGTAAAAACATATTACGTCACTTATCAGTTAAATAGTAAATTTATTGAAATTAAAATGTTTCTGACGTTATATGAAACAAACAAGATTGCAGAGTCATATCCTTTCTTCAAGTACACTTTACTTCGAAATCTTAATTGTTTAATTACGAAGATACACGACAATGAAAGCATTAATGTTGTGATAAACGGCTGTTCCCCTCAACAAGAAAAGTTTCGACGTCTTGAATCATTTTATTATAAAACGGTTGGCTGTCTCAAAGATACGAGACGATCTAATTACGCTTTATTACATATTTATTTTTCATATCTTCAAATTTATTTCATTTTTGTCGAATTTTGTTGTAGTCTCGTTCTTCTAAACTAATTCATTGTCGGATTTGGCAACTCGCGCGCGAATGTTAGTTAACAATATATGAATTGCAGATATAACATGCGTACAATTCATAACAACTTCGTCCAAGTTACTATATTTAGATAGTTCTTATGATAAAGCTGACCTTAAACCTTTTCTGTGACGCGGTGCGAACGTATGCAACAAGTATATATATTTGCTATGATAAGTTGGATAAACGCTAAAGCAGTTTTCGCTTTGAAAATTTTATTTGTTACTCGTTTTATCTATAATTTTTACACACATTTATACATATAATATATTAATATTATTATATTATTTATAATTTTTATTAACATAAATATTATGATAGGGAAAAGTGAGTGAATTGTGCACACTTAAGGGAAATTTATTGTCCTGGAATGGTTTTCCAAATTCAAAGCGATATAAGTATAGAAATAGAAACTATAAACTCTTTCTTCTCCCATTACGTATTCTTATATTGAACAGATTTTTATTTAATAAGGTTGTATTTGGCAAAAAGAAAAAACGGAAAAGCGAAAAGAATTCTCGCGCGTTGAGCAACTGTGCACATGGATTGAGTAATTGTGCGCAAAATAAAAGCCGTAGGAAATGAATGAATTATAGAATGAATATATTATAAAATGTTGACAAAAAGACAGAAAATATATTTATTATATTGCAATATAAATATATATATTAAATACATTTTAAATATATATTAGGTCTACAAATAGTTCTGACCTCTCTTTTTACAGAAAATTGATATTTATTTATAAAAAACCAAAGTACATATCAGTCTTAAATATAATCTCCATCACTTTCGACACACTTCTGCCATCTCTCGGGTAGCTGGCGAATTCCTGCTCGAAAGAATAATGGTGATTTTAATTTAAGGGTACTTCAGATATTTGAATCTGTAGGGGTCATATTTGGAGAATAAGCTGCATGAATTTCCCAGCTCAAAGTAAAGATTAAAGGCCGCAGCAGAGACCTATTCTATAGAAAAGAAGAATTTCTATTGATTGATTCCCTTATGCACTATGCATTATGCGTTATGCAAGAGTCTGTGCTGCACTCATAATTCTTTGGTTGCTATCGCCGAATGAGGTCGTGCGCTATCGTGCAGCAGTATCACTTGACGAGTTCCCTGGCCGGTATAGGATTGTTTTTGTTCGATTTCGTCACTTAAACGCGTCATTGTTGTTGACAATGTTCAGATGTTACAGTTTCCCCAGGTTTTAGCAACTCAAAGTATAGTAAAACTTTTATATCACACCAAATACATAATAATACTTTTTTCGAGTGAATATTCCGTTTTGCAATTGACGTTGATGGTTTTTCATGATGAACCAATGATTTTTTTCATTTAGGATTCTCGTATAGGATCTATTTCTTATCACAATTACAATTTTAAACAGAAAATCCTTCTGCTTAAATCTTGATAACAAACAAACTGTTTTAGTGTCTCGCTTTGTTTTCTGAGCTGAGCACGTATGGAACCCAACAACCAGTCTTCTGTCTTCTTCCCAGGTTCTGCAATCGATGAGGAATCGCTTATTGAGTAACACCCGGTTGTTCAGTAAGCTTCTTTTGTGTTTGACAAGGATTTTCTTGCAATAGCTGATCCAATTCTCGTCTTTAACTTTTTTTGATATTCCCGTACGATATTGATCAGAAAGATTGAAATTATCTGTCCGAAACTTTTTGTATTATCTTTTGCATGTACTTTCAGACATCGCATTTTTTCCTAAAGCGGAACAAATCATTTCTTTCGCTTCGACACTTCTTTTTAATTGAAAAACGAATAGATACAATATCTCACGTGATTATCGGACGACGTTGTGCTCACTTTAAGGTTTGTGAGATTAGACGATTGTCGTCTAGCAAGGTTTCCATAGTTTTTTTAATCATAAAAGTTGGTATTACGAATCCCCAAAGTAGCGGGAAAAAGATTTGAATTTATAGTAAAGTTACAGTTGATTAATTCGGAGAGAACTTATTTGTTGACCTAATAGTTTGTATAAAGAAACAATGTGGAGTTCTTAAAATTAGACTTAAATGTTTAATTAAAAGTTAAAACGTAATTGATATACAAAAATTTATGTGTATGTGCAGCGTGCGTGAGTGAGATATTGATGTAGTGATGTGTCAATGTGACACGTAAATCATTTGTGTATAAGTCCTATATTCGATATGACTAATCGTCTTTAGGATCCTCTTAAGGACATTTGCAGAACTTCGTGTTGATCAAATAATGTTTTCATTAACTGAGTAAATTTCATGCATTAATTATCATTGTTGTTCACTAAATGTAACAACTGAATGTAATAACAAGGATAAATAAAACATCATGCGCATCATGCGTACAACAAAATCCATTTATCAGGAATGTGTTATCAGGTACTTACAAATCAATATAACGTAGAAAAATTCGAATTAATTTATTTCAATAATCTTTCAAACTTCTATACACTACTTTAAATTACATTGACAAATCAGAAGAGAAAACATTTTCTCGTCAGCCATGACAAATATCACTTCAAGTCCTGGTAAAAAATTTTTCATACATGAATATGTATAAACATACATAAACACGCATCAATATTCATAAACATGTATAATTATATATGAACATGTATGGATATATTTCATATATAATTATACGTATTTATGAATATTTATGCGTGTTTGTGTATGTTTATACATATTTATACATATTCATGTACGAACATTTTTTTATCGGAGTGTGTTTTGAGTTATGCATGAAGCGCATGATGTATGATTCTTCTTTATAGTTCTGAATAATAAAGAAGGATAACATTTTCCTTCGTTCTACTACAGAATACACGCGACATAAAAGTTATGAGGTATACAATATATATAATGTATGATCGTCTGACCTGCGTCGGCTGTCACACTAATCAAACTATTAGAGTGCGCTAAAGTTAAAATTAATTAAAATTTTGGTGTTTAATTTTTCCATATCAGACCCAACTGAAAAATATTTAAAAAAAGCTTTATAATATGACATATAATAATATAAAATATAAATTAACATAATTTTTATAATACAATAGAGTACTACAGTAATTGTAAAATCTAAAAATTGTCATAACAACTTGAAATTCTGTTTGGTTTAATTAAAATGCATTTAATTATACAAGTTGATATCAAAACACAATCAAACCATTTTTCTCATTCGTTAGAGAGAATAGAAGATCTAATATTACACACTAAGTAGCACTTATTGGTTCATATACGTTTTATATACGTTTTCTAAACGTATCTATTTTACAAATATTTATAATAAGAAGTGTATATAAAATCAATAGTGCTCCTGGAGACAAAAATCACTTTTTCTTTCTCTTTGAAATGTAACAGTACATTTCCCAAAAAATTTTTCGTACTGAACACAATGTCGTTGGTAGAATTGACTCAGCAAGTTAGGATTTTGAGTAAATTGGAATGAAATGGACAAAAATGACATGATTTTTAGTCATATTTAACACTTGCAGTAAAAAAATAACTGGTTTATAAATAAACTGAGCAGCATCTGAAAGTATAATATTATATTGAAGAGTAGTATAATATTTAAGTAACATAATATTTAAGAAAGTAAAATATTTAAGAGTTTTTAAACGAATCTCGACTAATGATCGTATGACCTTTTTTATCAAGTTATAGTTATTCGAATTTTAGATTTTTTGTAACATTCCATATGTTTACAATTTTATCCACACACATTACAGACACACAATACTTAGTTCACATATTTTTGTCAATTGAATAGAAATAGAGTGTCGTTGAATATTATGCAGTCTCACCAATAAAGAGATGCATCGGGTTAAATTTCTCGATTTAAAAGAAAACGACGTAGAATAGAATAAGAGAGATAGCATTAAAAGATTTTGCAGCTGTTCTATTTAAATGAAATAATTTTTTGACGTGAGCCTCAAGGGCTTTAAAATTCCCAGATAGCACAATGAATTCGCAAAGTATTCTTCATTTTCTCTTTTCTTGAATTGCAATTCCTTAGAAATTCTAAAATTGGAAAGAGATAATGAATAAGTTGATTAAAAGAGTTAACCGTGAGTTCTAAAATTTGGTCTAAATCTCAAAATTTGTTCGCGTTGCACTGTATGGGTAAATATTGTATGCCTTCTAACAAGCAACACAATGCAACACAGTGATCATGTCATCTTTATTTAACATTGGTAAACAACAAGGATATTGTGATCCATTGTGTCATTTGTGTCGCTTGTTGGAAGGTATACATTGACAATAACGGAAGCAATTCCGATGATACATTTTCAAGGTCATGACTACGGCAACCAAAATATGCATAGAACATGTTTTTTTTATTTGACTAATAAAGAAATAAAGTAAATACAAATTCGTTTCATAAGAAATTATGCATTTTGAGCCCATATAATATGTTAGAGCATACCTTTGCATATTTTACACTTAAGAGCATATTTCATACATAAAAGCATATTTTTGCATATTTTGCCCACACATTCACATATTTTATCTATTTGTATTGTATATTTTATCTTATTATAGTAATTTTTTCTCTTTCGACTCTTTTATGTCACCAGCGTTATTCGTTCAAACTAAAAAGATAATTGGCGCTTACGCCGAAGCCGCCATAACGTGCGAATGCACACCTCCATCTCTCTAACAGCAACGGAATTTTGAAAGCACACCGCACGTATACACGAGATGTCCTATCTGGAATCCAAAAGCTAATCACAGTAATAAAAATTTAGTTGACGTCACGTAAATTATACTATATTTTGGTTACTGTAGTTACGTTTTGGAACGCAGCCCTGTGTGACACGCGCGCAGTTAATTTCAATTTTTTAATTGTTTCAGCGTTCAACTGCCAATCTCCTGTAGGAGATACCCAATGTAAAAAAATGTTTAAAAAAATATTTTTTAAAACGTTTTTGAAAACATTAAAAAAACATTTTTAAAAACATTTAAAATAACGAGAAAAATCTCCTTTTTCTTTCATTAGAAAAACGTTAATTCAAATGTTAAAAAAAACATTTATTTAATACTAAAAAAATATTTTTTTAATATTTTAAGAAAATGTTTCTTTAATATTAAAAAAAGATTTTTTGAATATTTGTCAATTTTTAATATTTATAATAATAAAAGTAACGTTTAAAATAACAAGAAAAGTCACCTTTTTTTTTATTAAAAAATCGTATATTCAAACGTTCAAAGAACGTTTTTTTTAATATTAAAAAAACGTTTTTTTTTTATTATTTGAACAAAATTCGAAAAAATATTGTCTACAATGCAAAATATTTTTTTAATTTATTATTTTTCATCGTTAGTACATTTAACCTTAGACAACCGATTTTATTAATTAATAATAACTTTTAATTATATTTTTATTTTTTTTACTCATCGGATTTTGAACTTGGGATCTCAGGATTATGAGTCTCATATCTTATCCATTACGTCACTTATAATTGTCGACGGACACAGTTCTTATTGTCTATAAATGATAGACTTAACGCAATTATATTGAGTTAATTTCTCTTCCGTGTTTATTTTTTTATTCCGACTCGTTTTTTATTCATTTTAATTTTAGAAAATAATACAATTTTTAAAATCTTTACATTAAACGTCAAATAAATGTTAAATAAACGTTTTTTTAACATATTTTAAATAAATAAATAACGTAAAATAAACGTCAAACAAACGTTTAAAAATTATTCCTTCGAAACATTATTTTAAACGAAAACTTAATGTAAAACGAACGTTTAATAAACGTCAAATAAACGTTTAAAAATATTCCACTGAATCCATTACTTTAAACGAAAAATTAATAAAATGAATGTTTAATAAACGTTAAATAAGCGTTAAAAAAATCTTATTTTAAAAACAAATCATAAAACGTAAAATTTATTACACATAAATGTTTAAAAAACATTTAATAAACACTAAATAAATGTTATCCCGAAAACGAATCGTGAAATGTAAAATTAATAAAAAATATACCTTTAAAAAACATTTTCTGTCCATTGGAATATGCACAATAATGGTCCAATATGAAATAAATGTTTAGAAAATGTTTCTTCAAGTCATTATCTTAAATAAACAATTTTTGATATAAAAAACACATTTAATAAACATTAACTAGCATTAAAAAAATATTTCTTCAAAATACTGTTTTAAATGAGTAATTAATGTAAAACAAACATTTAATAAACAATAAATAAAGGGCAAAGTAAGAGTCAACACATTTCTTTAAAAAACAAGTCATCTAATTAAAAGAATAAATTACAAATAAAGAAAAATAAAATTGAAGAAAATATATAATAAAAAAGAAAAAATAAATAAAAAATAAATAAAAACTCAATTTAAATACAAATTACAAGCTACCGGATTAAGCCCTCTTCAGACATTAAACATATCGGAAAAAACCATAGTACAAAATAATTATCGCAAATGTTCGCATATTTATTATATTCACAATTCGGGTGAGTCTTGATGTAGAACTCGACATTATTCACGTATGATTGAACAGTCAAAAGGGTATCATATTTCTTGGAAAAGTTCTAGTTGATAAAAAAAAATAAAAAGACTTCTTACGAAAAAATAAATTTTACTTTTCTTTATTTGTAATATTGTTATTTATTCTTTTAATTGGATGACTTGGTTTTTAAAGAAATGTGTTGACCCTCTTACTTTGCCCTTTATTTATTGTTATTTATTTTGTATAAGAAGAATCCTTCAATTTGTTAAATATTTAATTAACATAAAATAAACATTTAAAAAATATTTTTTTCATTGTTATTTAAAATAAAAAATTAATGTAAAACAAACATATCATAAACGTTAAATAAACATTTAAAAAATGTTTTTAGACTGTTATTTAAAAAAAATTAATGTAAAACAAACATTTAATAAATGTTAAATAAACGTTTAAAATATATTCCAAACATCATTTCAAATAAATAATTGATGTAAAATGGATATTTAATTAACGTTAAATAAACATTTAAAAAATATCTCTTCAGAACATCATTGTAAATAAAAAAAATTAGTGTAAAATTAACATTTAATAAATGTTAAATAAATATTTAATAAATATTCCTTCCAATTACGTCAAACGGAAAGTTAAAATAAACATTTATTTAACATTTAATAAACGTTTAAAAACATTTCTTCGAAACATTATGTCAAACAAAAAATTAACATTTAATAAACGTTAAATAAATGTTTGAAAAATGTTATTTTGGAAATGAATCGTAAAATAAAACGTAAAATTAATTATAAATAAACGTTTAAAAACGTTAAATAAACGTTAAATAAATGTTATTTTGAAAACAAATCGTAAAATGTAAAATTAATAAATAACAAACATTTAAAAAACGTTTAAAAAACATTTTTTCCCCGTTAAGCACTCAACACGTGAAGAAGGCTACGTGCTACACTCTATAACTGTTTACGGAAAATTTAAATATAAATTACTAAAATTTACTGCCATTGTTCGTGTTATATTTATGGATAAATAGAAAAGATAAGTTTGCAGAGTTTATGAATAAATAGAAAATTTAATTAGAATTATTCAGTTTAAAAGTTAAAATAAAATTATTTTATTTTCAATCACACACACACATTTACAGATCATGCCAAAAGCAAAGACATCAGTCTCAAATAGATTGGCACAATATGTGCGTGAATCCATCGTTCAAGACTGATGGGCAGGTTTTTTTCTGCAAAATATGCAATAAATTTGTATCAGCTGAGAAAATATTATATTTACGTAAAACATCTGACAAGTAAAAAACATATTGATTTTACTATGAAAGATGAAAGGACAAAAATGTGCAGAAACTCTTTGGAGAATCTTCTAAGTTGAAAGAAAGAGATACTCAATTCACAAAAAATTTGTATTATACTCTTATTTTGGCGGTTATACCATTATACAAAATGGGAAATCAGGACTTTGTATCTTTCTTGGAAAAATACACACAACATAGAGTACTATCGGAGATCACTTTTCGCACAAATTGTATAAAAGATCTTTACAAAGAAACCATTGACAATATTAAACGTTGCGTCAAAAATCATTTTTATGGGCGTCAATCGACGAGACAACGGATGCAACTGGCAGATATGTAGCAAATATCATTATATTTTGGATTCCGAAATTTCTGAACAAAAATACTTGTGTTAAATAATGCAGTTCTGGATAAAACAAATCACTGTATTCATTGTACGATTTTTCGACAATTTTATCAAAGTCCTAGGTGAAAACTTTGATAGAGACTCAATTTTGCTCTTTATAACAGATGCTGCGCCGTACATGTTAAAAGCGGCCAAGGCAATACAAATATTTTACCTAAAGTAATACATTTGATTTGCCTTGCACATGGTCTTCACCGAATATGCAAACAAATACGAGGTTTATATACTAACGTTAATTGTCTTATTTCTAACTTTAAAAAGGCTTCTTCAAGAATACAGATTTTTAAAGATTTAGAATCTAATCTTGTACTTCCTCCGCAACCAATAACTACACGATGAGGCACGTGGCTTAACGCTGTAAATTATTACGCAAACAATTTTGAAAATTTTTAATGCATTGAACGATGAGCAGGCTGCCTTAATCATAATTTCAAAACATCTATTACATGATAGTACAATAAAGATTGATTTGATTTTTATAGCAACAAAATACGAATTTCTGGAAGCGTCCATTAAAAACCTTGAAACATCTGGTCTAACACTTACTGTTCAAATTAAAATTGAACGCGTGCTATGGAAGCAATTAATATTGTAAACGGAGAAGCAGCGAATATTATAAAGAAAGAAATTAGCAATATCATTTAAAAAAATAGTAGTTTTGCTATTTTAAAAACAATTTCAGCATACGTGACTGAAGTATCTTCCGATGATACAGAAAACATAAACACAATGCTATTACAGCATTAAAGAAATATTAGCATTTAAATTTGCATCTATAACTTCTGTTGACGTCGAACGAAATTTTTCAATGTATAAACATATTTTACGCAAAGTGTTTAAGGAATCGCGCATTCAAGATGGAGCACAGGTCCTCTTGCGAATTGGGACCGCTCCGA
>NW_017305555.1:68041-73747 GCF_001594115.1 Trachymyrmex septentrionalis | reverse complement strand
CGCAGTTGGGGGGGGGGGAGGGGGGGGGGGGGGGGGGGGGTACATCGAATCCTGGAGCACCTCGCCGACGGTGTCTCCAGGTAATTCAACTGGAGCGGCAGTGATCGTAATCTCGCAAATCTAACGCCGACCTTCTTGAAAGATCATAATGACGACATATCCGGTGTTAGAAAAGTCTAGATCTTTCCAGAAGGTCGGCGCTTATAAAACCATGCAAAAACAATCATCTTCGCTCCAGTCTTACAGTAGTACTTAATACTATTATAAAATCTCACTCCTCGCGCTTCGAATCTTTTCTCTACAGTTTTGTACATTTCTAAACATCGTTTGCTGCGGATAAAAGTAAATGTACGACTTTATCGTAAAATAAAGTGCTCAGAGATCTCACGCAAATTCTCTTTTTTTACACCTCATCACGTCTTCTGACATCAGTACATGATCCTCTCTAACGAGTAACGATTTCGAACACAAAGTTTTTTGTTTAGAAACTTAAGTCAAATATTTATTATTTACTGTAATCGAAATATAAATTGAAATAATTAAATTTTTGCTTAATATGTATTTGTTTAATTTGAATGCTCGGTAAGACTAATTAAATATTTTAAAAATGTAAACAAATTTTATCAAATTCATTTTACTTTGTTATTATAAGTAAAAAATTTAATTAATAAATTGAAAATTTGTGCAATAAAAAGTAATTTTCAAATGCATATATTCCTTGCTTTAAAGCATTTTTTAAATTTCATAGCATATTTTAGGCACTTAAAAAAAGATTTTTACAGCATAATTTTGAGATTATATGCATTTTTTAGAGCATTTTTTCAATTTCACAGAGCATATTTTAAGCGTTTAAAAAGAAATTTTTATAGCATATTTTTGATTGCCCTAGTCATGATCCTGAATAACCTAATAGGTTTTAGCAGTCGCCTTCGTTAAAAAGTTATCAATAAAAAAAGTTTAAAAAAATATTGATTTATTTCTGCTTTATACAATATTAAAAAAGCTATTCTATATCCTTCCTTGTTTATGTAATAACTTTCTACGCAAAGCAACTCTTACCCCACCTCTCCTTCTCCCTGCTTTAACAATAACGAAAAGTTTGAAAAAATAACGTTTTATTTCTATTATACATATACAGCAATAAATACTATGTGAAATATAGGATATTTAATAATAATGAACCATTAATAATCTATGTTGAATTATCTATCGGATACAATTTGCTCATTATTTCAAAAAAAACGTTCAATACGCTTATCAAAAGTCTACAGTCTTTTAAACAAAAATTCAGAAATATAATGTTCATAATGGTACTCTCGAGTATCAAAACGTGGAATGTTAGCACGTATTTCTCACCACAACCTTATATTTTATGTGAATCTCTGTATTAGGATATACAAAATTTTCAGAATGGTATAATATTCAGAATGGTATATTATACTATGAATAGTATAATATTCAGAATAATATTCAAAATGGTCGATGAATATAGTTTTCATTCCGTAGACCATCATATGCACACCAACACACACAATCACTATAAATGATTAATCCTTCAGTAATGTACTTTTAAATTAGTGGTATTAGGGTCTCAGAACGTCAATTTTCCACAGGTATAATAAAAATTTTTTGTACCGCGTTCTACACAACCAAATATCTACTGCCCTTTCAAAATACGACCTTTATTAAACTTTGTTTTTCGAATTTTTACTTCATCTATTTCCACAATTTTTCCTGGTCCGTCAATTTGTTGTCCCTCTTTTTATAACTAATTTCATTGCAACTATTAAAAAAAAATAGCATCAAATACATATTACATAACATTAATATGAGCATCTTATGCAGATATTAATTAACCTCTCTATAAAAATTTGTCCAATCAACGACAGTTTTATCGCACATATTCAATGCACTATACGAGTACATAAATGATTGTCGTGGGATTTTAATTATCACAAAATAAGCAATAAATCGGGAAATTGTTATTATACTCAAATGAGCTTTCGAAAACCATGTATTATGTAACATATAGTACTTACTTCAAAGTTATACATCCTTCATTGCGCTTTTTTTGCAAGCGCGCGCGTGTGTATAGTTTTATAATATATATTACTATAGAGAATAATTAAATTTTCATATATATTATTTGGATATCTTAGAATACTTCCATATTTCGGACATTAAAAACTTCCACAAATAACTTCCTTGTATCAAACCATTAAAATCATATGCTAAGTGCAAAAACTCATGAAGATGCATAATACAATTAATATACACTATCACTTGTACTAATATATTATATATTAGAACAAGTGAGAAGTACCAACTGTACGCTTATAATTTGAAGAGCTGCCTAAGACTGCACAATCAAAATTTATAAATACAAACGACACCAAAACAAATAAACAATGTAATCATATCACATAATAGTACATTAGGAATTTTCTAGACAGGGAGGGAAGTGAGGCAAAAGTCGCTCTACGTGGAAAGTCGAAACCCATGTGAACTTATTTGTTTAAAGCAGTGAATTTGTTTGGAAAGTTGTGTTTTTAAAGCAGTGACTTAGTGTTTCTACAAAGTCACTGCTTGAAAAACAAAAAAGGAAGTCGCTTTGCGTGAAAGTCGTGCACTCCCAAATAGGGGGGGTGAATTGGAACATTTTTCAGAAATACTCAGAGATATTCGGAAAGTTTAATGGTATATTAGGTTGAGTAAAAAGTCATCGCGTATTTTTTAGCTCAAAGTTACAATATCTTCGTCAATAATGAAATTCAAATTTAAAAAAAGGATTTTAAAGCTCGAAATCTCTACTTTTAAAAGCTTATCACATTTTTTAAGTTTATGTGAGTTTGATAATTTTTACATACCAAAAACTACGAGCTGAAAAAGACGAAAAATTTTCTTCTCACTTTGTGGATTTGTAACGTGTCCAAAACGAATTTGAGAAAATTTTCGATTACCTATCGTGAAAGCTTGATACTTTCCCTACAAAATCGTTTTTTTTTAATATTCCTTCGACTTTTGATTACTGAGTTATCGCGGATTAAATAAAAGAATTATTTTGACTTTAATTGCTCATAACTCCATTAAAAATTGTCGTATCGTATAATTTAAAAAAGAGATTTTTAAAGCTGAAACTTTACTCTATCAAGATATATTTATATTGTTGGTAAGAAAGTAATTGCGGTTTTTACTGATAGATGTCTTTTAAAAATACGCGATGACTTTTTACTTAACCTAATATATAATAATAACCTAACCCTAACCTAACTATGTACAGTATTAAATACTGTATATGTATAGATAAAACGTTATTTTTAAAACTTTCTTTGTTAATAATTGTTAATAACTGTTTAACGAAGGTCGAACTAAAACCTGTTGGAGGTTACTCAGGGTCATGACCTTGACAACATATGTCAAGATCAAGGTCATCGGAGCTGCTTCCATTATTGTCAATATTTATCTCCGTATGCATGAACCATGTTATTGGCTCTCACAGTCAGCTCAGCCACGATTTGGCTATAAACTAGTTCCAAAATGCAGGTAACAAATTCAAATAATATAATAGTAGAAAATTAAAGACCAGGATTGCTGAACATCGCAATCACATTAGATACAACACTTCTGGTCATTCTGTCATAACTGAGCATAAGAGACAGCTTGATCACGAATTTAAATGGAATGAAGTCGTAATTGTAGAAGAGCCTTGCTTTCGGAGACGTTTGATTTCAGAGATGCTTAATATCAGAAAGCAGAAGAATGGTCTCAATTTACAAACTGACACCGATGGCCTCCACAAGGCTTATATTCCCATCATAAATAAAGTTTGACTTTCTGTTACTAACAGTTCGTCTCCTCTCTCAGTCTGTGTTGATCCGCACTACTGAACGTACATAATAATGTCACGTAATATCTGCGTTCCTTCTTTCTGTATATATTTCAAAAGTTTTTTATTCCTTTTTGGACTCGCTCTTTTGAATTTGTTACACATGAGTTCTGGTGAGTTTTTATTATTTTTTATTAGATTTCCAGTATGTCAACTTATTTACGCGTGGATTGTTTTTGTAGTACGCTTTTAATTTATCTTTTTATCAACTAGAGCTTTGCCAAGATATCTTTAATACATTTGATGGTTCAATCGTACGGACATAACGTTGAACTCGACATCAAGGCTCACCCGAACTGTGAATGTTCGGTATATACAATCATTTGCGATAATTGATTTCATTCTGCGATTTTTTCGTTATGTTAATGTCTGAAGAGGGCTCGATCCGGTAGCCGAAACTGGTAACTTGTAATCATTTTCGTAATTTCGATTCTAATTTTTGCATTATGTAATTTTATCTCTGTTAATTATAATATATTTTTTGTTAATTTCAAAGAAATGTGTTGACTCTTACTTTGCCCGTTACTTATTATTATTTGTTTTATAAAAATATATTCATTCGATATATTTCCATTCGAAATGAGAGAATGTAGAAGAATGAAGTAGAAAAATGTGACAGTCTGCTTTACAAAGCGATTATTCAGATTAGGAAAACGAGTTTTCTTTATCTGAATAGTTGTTAGAGCTGCGTAATGTAAACATCACTCAAGTGTCCTCGTGTATGTCTTATTATTCAATGTTAAACACAAAAATAAAATGATACGTGGAAGTATTCAGGTAATATTTCCGAACGTATATAGCCCAACTCTAACATTTAATAATTCGCTTCAAGCATATCACGTAGCATGGCACGTTTTCTGCCAGATTCTTTCATTTTAAATAAAAATGTGTCGAATAAATATATTTTTAAGTTTTATAGTGATGCGTATTCTAAATAATTATCATCTAAATAAATAAATACAAATTTCTTATCAATAAAAAATTTATTGCGTGCGATTTTACCTTATTTAACTCTAATTATTTTTTTTTTATTTCCAATTTTATTCATACCAACTTTTCTTTGGTCGCTCAATACGTTATACTAATTTAATTATTGCATTATTAAATTATTATAATTATATTTATTGTTATTATTATATTATGTACTATTATATTATTATTTAATTATTATATTACTTGTTATTACATGCAATAATTTCATGAAATTTTCAGATAGCTATTGTACGCACTTGTGGCCTATGAAATGATCATAGACGAAAAGAGTATTTCGACTCATGAGTGTATGGAACAAGACTATGGCATCCGATAGTTTCATGTGACCTCCTTATTGTGCGAAATACGCTAAGGACACTAGACTGTGACTTAATCCGCTTACTACAGTACAGTCTGGTATACTCGTAGTCCCACACAACACGAATAACTGTTGTGATTTGACTATAAATCGACTATAAGTTGACTATTTATTGGTTATTAATCGATTATGTTTTAATCGACTGTAAATCGACTTAAAGATGACAAAAGTTCTATTCATCATGTACACACACATGCACCACGCACGCATACGAAATATTTTATGAAAGTTCAAAAAATTAAAAAGTCCAAGAAATTAATTCAATATTATAAAAAACAATTACAAAGAACAATTCAATATTATAAATCATTATATTTTAATGTTAAATAATTATTATCTATATTGTACGCGGTTCGAACTTCACAGATTTTTTATTATAATTTTGAGCTATATATGATCGTTACGAAATAATGATAAAAAAAAGATTCATTAACTACACTTTGTTCATTACAGCATAATGAAAAAAAAA
>NW_017305555.1:62816-67941 GCF_001594115.1 Trachymyrmex septentrionalis | reverse complement strand
TATATATATATAATATATATTGCAACCACACTCACGAGCGTGGCGCACTCACAGCCAAGATCTTCTTATACAATCGGATTACGGGTGACTAAATGAAACGCGACAAAAATGCGTCTTCACGCGGTCACTCTCAAGGGCAACACGTAATCGCAAAACAATAGTTGGGCGCCAGGCACGAGTGAGCGTGGCACTCTTTCTCGAAATTACGCGATACTTTCTCTATACAATATTCTAACGAGTTGTGAACGTCGACGGGTTCTCAACCAGAAGCTCAGCCTCGGAAATGGCAGAGAGGGCGATTCTTGGTCGAGTACGTATATTCGCAATAGAAGATATTAATTATAAAAAATTGTTAAAAATTGGTCTTCAATAATGTTTAAATACTATCAACTTTACAGAAAGCTGCAAGCGACAAGAATTATTAATTTTCTTCTCATAAAGTTTTAAGAATTTTTTTAGAATTTTTTATCAAGTTACTTTTAATACTGCATTTTCTTATTTTTACTAACATGAGAAAATACGGTATTAAAGAAAAAACTTGTAGAGTTCTACGAGAAGAAAATGAACAATATTTTTTTTTTGCAGTTTTTCTGTAAAGTTGATAGTATTTGAATACAAAATTATTGAAGACCAATTTTTGACAATTTTTAACAATTAATATTTTGTTAACTATTACGAAAATTGCAAAATGATAGCGGACTTTTCTTCTTAGTGTAGTCCATTTTGCTTCTATGCGAAAAATTTATCATTATTTTCCAAACATCCTATATATATATATACATATATATATACATATGTATTATATATGTACATATATACACACAGGGTGGTTCCAACTTATGGCCCCAACCGTCTTGAGAAGGTGGAGCAGACTAAACTGAGTCGAAAAATCCTCTATCATTTTGCAAAGCTCGCAATAGTTAACGAAATATTACGTTTAAAGATAGCCGAATACGCGCGTCCGCCCGACTTATATTATATTATTTGCACGACTTATACTATTTGCACTATTATTAAAGGCATGACCCACTGAGCGCACGGCGCGCGGAGAAGCAGGCCTAACACCGCGCATTTCGAGCTTAGTGGCTCCCGGCGGTGAGCGGGGCGCTCGCTCCAATCCTCGTGCGTCAAGCTATCGATGGCGAATATTCGGCGCTTTAGAAATAATATCTCGATTGCAAAAATTAGGAAATGATCAAGAACTGTAGGAAAAAACTTTTAATTCGTTTTGAAGCGTGCACATGTACGAGGGTGGTCCCAGAAGTACCCGACCTGACGTACAAATGGCGGTTGTTGTATAAAAAAAAATCACTGTAGGGGAAAGCACCAACTTTCTAAAGCTTAACTATGAAGTTTGAAGACGCTACGTTGTTCAGTATTTGTTTGGCAGCTATCAATAGTGGACAATCTCGGTGAATTTGCAAAGATGGAAAAAATTGGTCATCGTTATGTGATACAATACTTTCATTTGAAAGGTCTTAGCTCAACCAATATCAAAGCCGAGCTGGATTCTACTTTGGAGGAGTCTGCTCCTTCGTTTACAACAATAAAATAATGGGTGGCAGAGTTTAAACGAGGCCGTACGAGCTGCGAAGACGAATATCGCAATGGTCGACCAAGTGAGATGGCCATTCCAGAAATGGTGAAGAAAATCCACAAAATGATATTGGGTGACCGTCGATTGAAAGTGCGCGAGCTAGCAGACATGGTAAACATTTCAAAAAGTGCTGTACATCGCATATTGGCTGAAAATTTGGAGATGAGAAAACTGTGCGCAAGGTGGGTGCCGCGCTTGCTCACAATTTAAATAAAAATAATTAATTTTTATTGCGAAAAATATTACCTTGATCGAAAGTCGAATCCAAGATCTCTTGCATTCCGTGCGAGCGTCCTAAGCTTTAGACTACCGAGGCGAATCTCGCAAGGAATGCAAGAAATCCAAGTTCGACTTCCGGCCAAAGTAATA
Organism: Trachymyrmex septentrionalis; assembly: GCF_001594115.1. Taxonomy (NCBI): domain Eukaryota; kingdom Metazoa; phylum Arthropoda; class Insecta; order Hymenoptera; family Formicidae; genus Trachymyrmex; species Trachymyrmex septentrionalis. The sequence goes on along the minus strand of NW_017305555.1, from coordinate 65,975 downwards.
TTTTTTGCAATAAAAATTAATTATTTACAGATATTAATATGTCATTCAACATTATTAAGATTGTTTCAAAGATGTAAATAAGCATCAAAAATATGTTAAATTGCTAGTCAATTTAACTCGTGATATTACTGCAGTAGTTAATACAGTTAGCGTTTCAAGACTAAGAAATTATTTCGGTGCGCGTTTCTGGGGCTACATACGTAATATATAAATTCACACAAGAATCATTCAAGTATTAAAATCCAGCTAGACCATTTAAATTTATATTCTAATTACGAATTACGTTGAGGTCAGTATTTTCTTGCACCTGAATTTTTTTTCGCAATACATCAGTAATTGCCTCATATAAAACATCTTTAAATGCATTTCCATTTTGCTGAAATAAGAAATTTAGAGATATGCATAATGTATTTATGTACTTTGATGCTATATATGAGGAGAATCAATTTTTTCTACAAGTTTCTTAAATCATATTGTATAATAACGTTTTCTTTTATAGTATTTAAATCATTATACTATGATTTTTGGTTGTTAAGTTGCGATTTAAATTAATTAGTGTATTTTTAGAGCTTTTCTCTAAAAATCTGCACTGAAATAAATTTTTTTTTGACAAAGTTTTAGAAAATATTTGTTTAATTTAGATAATACCAACGGGACATTTATCTACAATAAATAGATATTTATTCAATTAAAAAAGATAATACTTAAATTTGATGGTACTACTTTTTTTTAATTAAATAAATATTTATTTGTGTGCGTGCTGTAAGCAAATGTCCCATTGATATTATCTAAATTAAACAAATATTAAAAATATTAACAATATTTATTTTAGATCGCATATGTGAGAAACACAATCAATATTAGAAATTTAAAATGTCTATTACAGTCGAAACTGGATCTTTATTGTTTTATAAATAAATTGCTTTAAACAAATATAGTATTTATTAAAATTTTGCAAATTTATTTTTTAGTATATATCTGCCATTATGCAGATATTTTATCAAACAAGTTTGAGGTTTGATATCGTTGCAATTCATGACAACTTCATGACAGTTAACATTTTAATTGTCATGAAGGTGTAATAAATCGTTGCTAATTCATTGTCGTGAAAATGTCATAAATAATTATATCATTGTCAAATGTTCCTTTTTCCAAATATAAAGAAATATGGTTTGCATTAATAAATATAGAGAAATATAAATATAAAGAAATATAATTTGCATGAAAAAGATCTGGTTTAAATAAGTAATCGATGAAAATAACGTTTACTTTGGAGCCTTAAAGAAATCGTATAGATGATATAACAAGTTAAAATATTGTTAGAACAAGTGCATTGAGTGTTTGATGAAAAGAAACTATGTTGAAAAATAAAAAAATTGTTAAAAACCATACGTTTTTTTTCCATTAAGCCGAGAATTCGAACTACTCCCATACATCATATATATATGTACACATACTATACATACAAAAAATTTTCACTTATCACGTTTTTATTTTAGGAAAAAAATCACATGATAAATTCCTTGAACCATAGAATGTCATAAGATTTCAACACTATACAAATGACACCGAGGACAGACAGCAACAGACTGATGACAAATTTATTTATTGATCATAATAATCTTTGTTTTTAGAAATAATTATTATTGTTTGAATAAATTTGTAACAATCGAAGGATAATACAGAGTTGTTTTAACAACCGAATATAATTAAATTTTTTCAGAATCATACATCTTACTATTAATTGAGTCATTTATTTTTCAACATGAAAAAAAGAAATATTTTAATAAAATGTTTCAGAAATGTTATGTAAACATTTTAAAATATTACATTAAAATATTACATTAAAATATTCCACAAAGATATTTAAAAATTGTTGAACATTCCATAAAAAATTTCTGAAATATTTCAAATATTGCTACAAAGCATTTTGAAAATATTATGAATATACTGTATAGATTACCTGTATTTTTATGCTTCTCGTGAAGGTCTATGGTTTCAGAACTCATGACTAAGTAAGGATGATCTATGAATTTTACACCGAGAATATTAAACTCTACGAGATTGGCGATTCTCTAAAAAAAATAAACGGTTCCGTATTGATTCATAAAAATGAATAGGATTCTCTTAAAAACGATCGAAGATCTTCGATTATAATACATCTGCAATTTACGCTGCACAATACATTACTGTCACTTATTAATTAGCAATTGTTAATTTTCTTTTAGATTTCTTAAAGTACAGCACGGTTTAACAGCGGAACGTGAAATGTTCGATTCCGATCTCAACTGTGCATATTTTGCTCCATGCACATGAATTATTTAAACTGATTGATATCGGTATTTATTATCTCATGATGAGTAGGGAAAACCTGGAACTAAAGTAATTTTGAGTTTGAGGTGTTATAACCAAGGCTCGGTAAAATAATCGATATGACGTATTTAAAATAAAAAATATAAAATAAGTTTTAGAGGCTTATTTAAAATATAAATTCGTACGAGTCGGTAAAGTAACTGAAATACGACTTATTTGAAATAAAAAATATAAAATAGGTTCCAATCCTAGTCACAATTTTTTATATAAATTGGAACATTTTTCAAAAAATCTATATCTTTCCTCAGAATTTTTCATACGTATTAATTATGAAATAATATAATAATATATTCTTAAGACTTCTAAGATTTTTTGTAAGTGTAATTTCTGATGAAATGTTATAAATTCTAAAAAATTAAAAAATATTTTTAAAAAATTATGGGATAAGGAATTTCAGAATATTTCAGAATTAACTTGTACGAAAAATTCTGAGAGAAGATATAAACTTTGGGAATATTTCTAAAAAGTGTTTTTAAAAAGTTTTTCTAAAAAGTGTTCCAATTCGTATAAAAATTATAAAAAAAATTTTCACCAGAGAAGAACTTATTTAAAATATAAAATGAGAAATAGGACCCGAAAATGCATTTATTTATTTAAAATATAGAATAACTTTTATTTAAAATAGAAAAATAACTTGTCTTTTATTTTAAATAAGAAATTTGATTTCGAAAACTTACTTAAAATATAAAATGAAAAGTATATAGTTTAAATAAACATTTCAAATAGTAATAGAAAATATTTTCATGATGTTGTCTATTTGAATATATGAATATAGGGATTTATAAG
>NW_017305555.1:59083-62716 GCF_001594115.1 Trachymyrmex septentrionalis | reverse complement strand
ATCTTATACCCCATGCTATACTTCATTATAAATATATTATAATATAATCGTCACTTTTACTGAAAGATTGGTAACATAACTAATATAGTTTATTTAAAATAAAAAATATATAATAAAATAAGTTCCAAAAATTTAATTAAAATAATAAATACTAAATAACGTTTAAATTTATTTTGTATTTAAAATATATATTGTATTTTAAATAAATTTATTTAAAATTAGACCGAGCCCTGGTTATAATAGTTAAAATATAATATTGTACATTAAAAATATATGTATCTTTAGATATAGAATTTATTTAGCTACAAAATTTTCTTTGCTTTAATTATTTTATGAAACTAGAAAAGTAGTTATGTTTGAAGAAGTTTTGTTTAAAGACTATGAAGAATTTTGTTACAACCGTATCCCAACTCCCAAGGACGATAGTAACGATTATAACAGAGGAAGATAATTGTAACACATTTGCCAGGGGTACATAACACAACTAGATAAGTCATACTCTTTCTTGCAGCTGCACGAATGACTAACTTGTCCTTTATAACTTCTTTAAATGTCTGTTTGTACAAAGACATCTCTTTTATATATAATATTATAGTTTTTCTCTTATCTGTCTTGTGTTTTCTTGTAAATGGGATTCTACAAAGAAAAAAATGCAAATAACATTGTACAAAATAATACTAAAATAAAATCAAGTAAGATAAATGTAATGTTACAACTGTCCCCAAGTATTGATGTTACTATTGTCACTTAATGATATTTTATGATTTTAGTAAATTTTTTAAATAAAACTTAGACAAAAATTAACCCAAATGTGCAAATTATCAACGCAAATAATCAATAAAACGTATTATGATAATACTTTATATCTTCATTATAAAGAAAAAAAAATATTTTAGATTTTGTGCACGCAATAAAACTTACTTAATACATGAAAAAAATAATTTCTGCTCCTGTACTCGTGCACGTTCCGCGAGAACCAGCATGTAACGAACAATTCAATGCCGATCTGCCTACAGAATTTTACCATGCAGCCGCATATCTATTATAGTTTAGGAAATATTAATGACGTTACTGTTGTCCTGTGTTACTTTTGTCCCGGTCTCCCCTACAGAGCGCAATATACTGGTACGAGAGGATATGTTTACTTTAGATGATTCTTTGGCGTCGTATTCCAAGTCCCGAGTGTTTTTCGTACGTCGTACGAAATCCTTCCTCGTCATTTCAAAAGAACACACGTCTTTAGTACTGATAAAAAAAATTATATCTGATTTATAGAATAAATTTATCTTTAAATTTAGTAAACTTCATAATTTTATTAAATTACGAACAATTATAATAACAATTTGAATTAATCAGAATAAATCTAATTACATAATAAAATTCTAATTTATAATAATAATTTAGTTAACAAAATGCCTGTATAGTGACATCATAGTGCGCGCACGTTGTGCAGATTATCCGGACGGTGTGCATATCACCAGATACGAGTATACATGTTCTCATAAAAGGACCACGATTGCCAGGTCTTCAGATTTCGACTGAAGACTCCAGTTTTTGAGATCAATCTTTGTTCTCAATTTCTAGTTCTCGAATAGACGGGAAAAATCTCTTTTTCGCTAGCGTCGAATATTTATTAATTGCCTATTTAAATTACGTGGAAAGTAATAAGAAAGTCTGAGATTACGTAGTTTATGTTATTGTATTTTATGAATAATTAAAAAATTTGTAATTCGCACTGCATATAATTTTGTAATAATAATAAAAAGGTTTCTGTGATTATGTTGACACTTTATGTTGGACAAATATTAATAACAAAAAGAAAGTCTGTAACAGTGGTCGCAAAATACAAATTAAATCTTGCTTCTTTTTTTCCTCATTTTTTAAAAATAAAACAATCGGCCAGTCTCCAGTCGAATATGAAATCTCCAGCGCACAAACTTTCGTACAGTGCTCGGAACCTAGCAATTGTGATGAAGACATGTCTTTCTGGTCAACATGTGAGACTCACATAACCCGCACGCGTGACGTCAATTGTTATAAAAAAAGGCGCCAAGCGTGCGTGCTCCTCTCAGAAAAAAATCATTACATAAATTATTATATGTCCTTGAAGAAAAAAATGACTTCCTATTCCATATATATTGTCCAAATTATAAAAGTATATATAATAATTTTTTTAAAATTATTATATACTTTTAGAAAATAGATTTGAAATAGGTTTGAAATAAAAAGAAAGTCATTTTTTTCTTCAAAGACACATACAAGCGGCTATAATTTATGTAATAGTTTTTTTCTAAGAGAAACACGTGTACTTAACGTTTATTTTAAAAAATGTAAATTTGTTGTGATATTACGCATTTTATAATATATATTAATGAGAGATATCGCGATGAGATATCGTGATGAGATACCGCACAATAACCGCACTATCCATATAAACAATTCCGATGATATACTCAGAAGACTGACAAAGAATTGAATATCCTCCTGGAATATTTTTACTTGATTCTTCGGCGTGTCGACTTTCGTCCTTGTGACATAGCCGAGCCAATAGATGAGTCTATCGGACGGTGAGTTCAATCTGTCGCGTATCGCTACCAAACCTAATTTTTCGTGCGTTTTCACGGTAATAAATTTATTCTAGACTTTAATATCTAAAAAATGTAATAAAAATCTACAAAGCAATTGTTTTTTATTTATGGTACAATTCGTGAAATTTTTGGTAAAAAGAAATCTTATCTGAAATGCTATAATGTCTAAAATTAGCAAACATTTAGACCATGATCTTCCTTTTTTAGCTCACCACCACCTTTCCAAAGTATTTTTTATTCAGCCCTTGACGGTAACCGGTAAACTCTCTCCGAACTCTAAACAAAGCAACAAAACGAAAATTATATGAATGAAATAAAAAATATTAAAAAATTATAGTATAATATAAAAAAGTATAGTATAAATTTATAAATTACATATATTATGATATATATGCTTTGTTCTCATATAAAGTAATGTATCAAAATTATTTTTTATTAATAAATATAAGTGAAATTAACATATACCGTACTATTATATATTAAAAAAATACCGAAATGACATCTTTTATGTTCAAATAGAACCAAATGAAGATATTTTGTGAATGCCATCCCATGACAGTACGTGTACTATTGAATACGCGCGTATCACTCACTTCCTCGACAGTGAATACTTATAGATATCCACTTCCTCGACAGCAAACACCTAGAGACCCACTATAGCTCTTGAAATATGTTATTGTATGTAAGAATTACATTAATATTGTTGAATAGGAAATTATAACAAAAAATTAATTTTCGACAAATCGTATTAGCTTCATTTATTTGCGCAATACGTTATTATTTAAAAAATTTTATTAATAGATATTATAAATTAATAATATCTATTAATAAAATTAGTTAAATATTTATTAATAATTATTCGTTTCTACAGGATTTTTACAGGATTTTGATCTACGGCAATAGGGTGCTTAGACATAATTTTGTGACATAATCTTGCCGGATTAATGCAGTATCTGGGATTTATCCTGTCACTGAGGATCCGCAATGTTTTACACTCTGTATATAACATCGGAGTATTCGCACGAGAATCAACGGTTCATAGTTC